>NW_027397063.1:13745469-13885524 GCF_003265705.2 Callorhinus ursinus | reverse complement strand
AAAGAAAGAAAGAAAGAAAGAAAGAAAGAAAGAAAGAAAGAAAGAAACAGAAAGAAAAGAAGGAAAAAAAAGAAAAAAGAAAGGAAGAAAGAAAAAGCCTAAAGGGAAGAAAGAAGTAAATATTTCCCTAATAATTTATGATGTGATTGTTTACAAAAAATCAATATTGTGCTAATACTCTGGATATATTTAACATACAGTTAAAAATTTAAAAATTTTCCATTTATAATAGGGTCAATGACATAAATAACTGAAGATAAATCTATTTTAAGAAGGTGTTCAAAACCTGTGATCTCAAACACAAAATGATGAAATAAAATATAACCTGAATAAATGGGAAGATATGCAGTGCTGATAAGTTAGAAGGCCTTATTTTTTTTAAATGGCAAATCTTCCCAAATCACTTATAGATTTAATTTTGTACCAATCAAAATTCCAACAATATTTTTGATGGGTATTGGCAAACATTATAAATTTATTTATTTATTTATTTAAAGATTTTATTTATTTATTTGACAGAGAGAGAGACAGTGAGAGAGGGAACACAAGCAGAGGGAGTGGGAAAGGGAGAAGCAAGCTTCCTGCCGAGCAGGGAGCCCCATGCGGGGCTCGATCCCAGGACCCTGAGATCATGACCTGAGCCGAAGGCAGTTGCTTAACCAGCTGAGCCACCCAGGCACCCAACATTATAAATTTAATTAAGTAGTGCATAGAATAACCAAAGAAATGTAAAAAAAAACAAAAGTTTGGAGGACTTATCTATTTTCAAGATTTATTATAAATCTATACTAATCAAGATGATTTGGCATTTGCAAAAAGATAGATTTATAGTCAGTGGAGAAGAAAAAGAATTCCACATATTTAGTCACATTTATGGTCAATTGATTTAAAGGATACTCCAATTTTATAGGGAAAGGTGAAGCTAACAATATATGCTGGATCAACTGGATATCCATAGAAAAAGATGCAAATATCAAATTTTACCTCATAACATAGAGAAAAGTGGACTCAAAGTATGTCATTGACCTAAATGAAAAACCTGAAAGTATAAAATTTTTATAAGGAAGTATAAAGAAGACCTTTCCTTCTTTTATAAAGATTTATTTATTTATTTTGAGAGAGAGAGAGAGAGAGAGAGAGAGAGAGCATGGGCATTGGGGGTGGGTAGAGGAGAGGAAGGGAGAATCCCAAGCAGACTCCCCACTAAGCACGTAGCCTGATCTGGGCTCCATCCCATGACTCTGAGATCATGACCTGAGCAGAAATCAAGAGTCAGAGGCTTAACTGACTGAGTCACCCAGGTGCCACGAAGATCTTTCCTACTTTGAGGTAAAGATTTCTTAGAACACTAAATTCCCAATCCATAAAAAAGAACAAAATCAGAAATTGATTTCATTAGCACTATTAAAGTTTTTGCTCCTTGAAAGACACCTTTAAGAAAATGGCAAGGCAGAGTACTGAAATCTGTGTGTCACATGAAGGTTTTGTACCCAGAATATTTAAAAAACACAACTTAATAACAGGATAGCAACAACAACAACAAAAACAAAACACAATGTCACAATAGGCAAAAGATTTGTATAGCCATTCACCAGACATATGAATAGCAAATAAACACATGAAAATATGTGTCACACTATTAGTCTTTGGAAAAATGCAAATTAAAACCCAATATAATGGCACTACACATCCATTAGAACAGGGAATATTAAAGTGATCATCCCAAGTGTTGATAAGTTTGTGGAGCAACCTAGGTTCTCATGCACTACTGGTAGGAATATCGAGTGATATATTTTCTTGTGAAAAAATCTGATAGTCTCTTAAATAATTATTGTTCACTTACTATACGATCTGCCAATCCACTCCTACCAACCCCCATGAAAAAAAAATTATCCACACATCCTCAAACACAAATGTCCATAGCAGCTCTGTATGTAATAGCTGCGAAATGAAAACGGAAATGTCCATCTACATGAGAATGCAGAAATTGTGGCATATTCAGGCAATGGATAGCCTTCAGCAGTAAAATAGAAAGAACTTTTGATACATGAATTGCCACAGATGGATGTCAAAATCATGCTGAGTCAAATAATTCATACATATGTATAATGCATATTATATTATAATGCATACATATATTATACACATGTGTATACTTATTGTATTCCATTTATTATAAAGTTAAAAAGAATGCAAACTACTTAGAAGAAAGCTGGTGAGTACCTGTGTTGCCTGGAGATTGGGCATAAATAGAGCCTCAGAGTAAAAACCACATAAAGAGTGCTAGTGATTATCTTGATTATGGTGAAAATTTCAGGGATTTATATATACATATATAAATAAAAATCTATATTTAAATACAGATATAAATATCTATATTTATATAGATATAAACTGATAAATTCCTCATTTTATGTGCAATTAATTGCAATTCAATTATTTCTCAATAGAGTTTAAAAAATCAAATTATTGTTTGATAGTTATATATTATATATTGTTTGATAGGAGATTTTCTCTTGCCAGAAAAATGAATGAGAATTTATTATCTTGCTATAGTGATGCTTAAGTTCAATATAACCCCTCATAGCACACAGGCTTACAGCTGGTCTATTAATTCTCCCTTTTGGAAGAAGTGATCACTTTAGATAAGTTAATTCAAATGAAGAATAAAACCAAATAGCTAGGTCTTGATTTAAATTTTTTTATTAAGATTTATTTATTTTTAGAGAGAGTGAAAGAAGGCGGGTAGGGGCAGAGGGAGAGAATTGCAAGCGGACTTCTCTACTGAGCATGGAGCCCAATGCTGGGCTTGATCTCACAACCCAAATTTAATAGGGAGATCATGACCTGAGCCAAAACCAAGGGTCAGCCACTCAATTGACTGAGCCACCCAGGTGCCCCAGCTAGGCCTTGATATAAAGTACACCACCTTAATGATTGAAGGGGAATTCTGCACTAAATTTCCCTTTTTGTCCCCCCCCTCAAGCCTCTTTATTTCACAATGTACAAGAGACTCTGAAAGGTGGGAAAATCTTACAGACTATGGTTCAGAGAAAAACAGGGGAGTTATCAATAGCCCCAAAGCCATAAATGCCCTTGATGATAAACTTCACTGGCATTGATAGACAGGGTTAAAAGCAGAGAAGCCCTGGATATTGTCCTCTCTAGATTGAATAAGCATCTGTGGGAAAATTCTCTCACTTAATCATCAAAGGCATTTCTATGGTTTTTAATATTATAAAAATCACCAAGAACACATATAAGCAAATCATAAAAATTAGGCAATTTGGCAAATATCCCCATCTGGGGTTTTGTGGTCTTTTGGATTAGGGATGGACTAATTCTTTTTGGTTTAATTTGGGCACTCTGGACTAAAAATTCTGGTCACAATCATTCTCTAAGTATTAGTCTGTGTTAGGGTGTTCAAATGTGTGATTTCCTGTCTTAAATGCTACTTTGTAATCTCTGGCTAAAAGGATCTTGCAACAAAAAGAATGAGAAAACCAGACGCAGAGAATGAATTACCACCAGTGGGACATTGACACGCAGTCTCTACACCGCAGCTCACTATCCCAGATGGCAGTGTTTATTCTCCAACTTCTGATGAGAAGGTACCCAGGAAGGGATGGGTGAGGGGGACCACCTGAGTCAGCATAACTTAGCTGTTTGCGCCAGGATGTTTTTGTCTAGCAAGTCACAACTGTGAAAGAATAAATATCTCATTTGCTTCAGAAAACTTATACAAACCAAATTTTCTGGGTAAATGATCTTCTCATTCAGGGATATGCTGTCTTCTAAGGACAACAGTTTACTTACCTGGACAAATAGCTAATCCATGAGGACAATTATTTGTTCCTGAAACTTGGCTTCAGTGAGTGTTGAGTTTCTCTCTACTTTGTTAAAAGCAATATTTAAAAATGAAAAACTGCATTGCTCCAATTATTTTATTTGGTAATCTATTTAAAGTCTATTTGCCTCTTACCCCTTCAAAGCCACTGGATGAAAACTCGGGCATGCTTTTTGATCAATTTTAGGTGACAGAATATACTTATAGTTAATTTAAGTTTCAAAATACACTCTCCAATAAAGGAAAATGTCCCTCCAATGTGTTCATTATACTTTGGTTACTTTGATCAAAGGTGAGATTTCTCACTTATTCCACCTCCAGAAGCTTGAGGTTTCCAACTGCAATCAATATAGGGAATGGGGACCTTCTGTTTTTCTTGTCCATCTCCTCCTCTATTCACTAAAGTTCCTTCATACCATGCGAGAGTTTAAAGATGGTGGTGGTGGATGGGAAGAGAAAACATCTGGCCAAGTCCACATTTCACCTCTACTCTTTCTATCGGGCACTTCAGTGGTGCCTCACTCTGAAGTAGTTCCTCTCCTTCTCTGGCTTCTCCTGCTCCCCTCCCAGTGAGTCATTTTCTTACAGTCTACCTCACTCAGACCTGCTTTATGGTCCTGCCATCTTAGTCTAGCAGACAGTCTGAGGCAAGATCCCTTGTAAAATGATGCTGGTCCTGCATAGCGAGATGGAGTTTCATAAAGTAATCCTTAGGTTTCATGGTGCACTTACTAGTTACAAATGGAAGGAAGTGTGGCTAATTACCAAGTCAGCAACACCCCCTAAACCCTGCATTCTTTATTCTTCCTCATTTCTCTACCCCACATGCTGCCAAAGACAGGTAACCACAGGTCGGTATCTTTAGATTCTTTGGGCAAGTGTCCAACATCATCATGGATAAGTCCATTGATTGCAAGAGCACCCAGTTCCAGTTATCTCTGATGTCCTGGAAGGCCCTGTCTTCCAGCTTGGGTCAGAAGTCACCTTCATCCTTTCTTCTTGGTGGGATGGGGGACAATTGATTTGGAGTTTGGAGGGACTTTCAAGCATGGAGATAATTTCTCTCTCTGAGGCCATATCTTCAGAAACCCAGTTTTAAAATCCCTTCTTGATCCTTTTTTATAACTTTGATCTAAGTGAGAGAAACAAAATACTTAGCTGTTTCCTTGGAAATTTGCATTTTGGCCAGTCTCCCAACTCACTTTGGAATCTGATACCTATGCTATTTCAGACATTCACAGGAAATTTCCAAATTAACATCTTGTCACAAATGTCTCAATGGTATGTTCCAGAGAGAAGTGCAAGGAGAGGAACTTAATGTCATTTGTTAAAAAAATAATAATAATAGGGGCACCTGGGTGGCTCAGTCGGTTAAATGGCTGCCTTTGGCTCAGGTCATGATCCTGGGGTCCTGGGATCGAGCCCCACGTCAGGCTCCCTGCTTCGCGGGAGGCCTGCTTCTCCCTCTCCCACCCCCCCACCCGCTTGTGTTCCCTCTCTCTCTGTGTCTCTCTCTGTCAAATAAATGAAAATCTGAAAAATAATAATAATAATAATAACAAAATGAAGTAGGAATTTTTTCCCTTGTACTCAAAGAAAATAAGCCTTTGATTTTTTTAACTGCTGCACTGTAGAAATGTGGATTTTATATTTTAGAAAACTTTATTTTCTTACTCATAATAGGGAGGCAAAATGGATTTTTAAGAAAAGGAACTTAAAACTAGAAAGCAGCATCCTGAATCAGGGCTTCTGCCTGTGTTTCTTCCACTTTCTGCTGGGTTATCACCTCAATTCTCACAAATCCTGCCAAACAGAGACTGGGGTACATGCATGTGTCATATGAGAAATTGCTACAATATTAAGTCTCTTTTGAAGTATGTTGACCTGAATCTAAAGTTAGAAATGCATATTTTGGTGTCACACTCTGCACTCTTTGGTCCTGTCACGAAAGTTTTAATGCCCTCAGAAGATAGCAGATAGTTTTCTCTTTTTCTTCTTAACCTCATTTCACTCTCTGAAGGTCTAAATATGCCTAACTAACTACATTGGCTAAGGTTGGCATTTTAAAATGTCATCAAATCTTCACAGTGTAAAGGATCTTTCACAGTTTAAGAAAACCCACACACAGGATAGATTTGTTTATGACCAATTAGTAAGCATAGATATCTTACAAAACACAGGATCCCTTCAAGGCAGCACACATCTAGTTAAGATTCATTCACAGTGACAGGGAAATGCCAGGCTGCTAATTTTATGTATATATAAAATTAGCATATATCTATATATATAAAACATATATAAAAATATGATAGGCAAGTATCTTCAGAGATATTTATTTTAAGAATCAAATATTAGCATTATTTTAGTAATGTCCATGATTGAAAATCACCTCGAGATATTTAATGACTAAACTTCTGCTAATTTCTCATCAGAAGGATCCCCATTGAGAAAGGAGTGGAAAATCAGTATAATTCAGTTGATGCAACATTGAGCAATCAGTATGAGAACAGCTTGCAAACTTATGACATTGGCTTGAATTTAACTGATAAAAGAATGAAAAAAATGCTATAGTTTTTCTATTTTATTATTTTTCCTCATAAGTAAAACATTTTTTATTGAACCTCTAAGTAGACTTCTGAACTCCTTCCAAATGTCAGCTCCATTGTTATATTTTGAAACACATGTCACTAATCCCAACAGCTGTTAAATTTCCCCTCTTTTTATATTTAAAAATATATATACAAACATTCACTTGTTATTTGTACATTGGTCTTATCCTTTTTACTAGACTGTCTCATTGGTGATATTCAAGTTTATATCACACTCAGATTTCCCATACTTCTTTGCATTCAATTATTTTTTTCAAATTTTTTTTTAATTTTGTTTTTTTTGTTGTCCATTTTGAAAATCAGAGTCTTAAAAGCAATATTTAAATTTGGTTAAAAATTTTATCCTTAAGAAAAATTGAATTTTGAATTTTGTGGGGTTTTTATTTAAATTCTAGTTAGTTAACATACAGTGTAATATTAGTTTCAGGTGTAGAATATTGTGATTCAACAATTCCATACATCACCCCGTGCTCATCACAACAGGTGCACTCCTTAATTCCTATCACATCTTTAGCCCCTCCTTCCATCTTCCTCCCATCTGGTAACCATTAGTTTGTTCTCTGTAAATAAGAATCTGTTTCTTGGTTTACCTCCCTCTCTCTTTTTTATTTATACTCAGTCTTCATGAAGATAAATAAGTTATTTGTTAATGTAAAAAAAAATCTATGTTGACTTTATATTTGGAATAAGAATATGTGAATATGTAGTTATATAAACCTGGGGTTAGCAACATTTTCTGTAAAAGGCTAGGCACTAAAGATTTTAGGCTTTGTGGCCATACAGTCTTTGTTGTATCGATTTAATTCTGCCATTTTAACATGAAAACATCCAATGAGCATGGTTGTCTTCCAATAAAGGATTAACAAAAGGCAAATAAGTTGATTTGCCCCTGGGTTATAGTTTCCTGACCATTAATCAAACACATTGCTTTAGAAAGAGACAAATTCTATTATTCAGTTTCTAATGTTAATTGTCCATTTCCTTTATATGATTAAATTGGTGAAAAGTCCTTAGCTGAAAGCAAAAAGTCTTTTCTGGTCTGTTTTGAATTATTCTTTGTTGTCTATTCCTATTTTTTTCATATTTAGTCTTATGAATGTATTCAATTCCTCATTGGCATGAGTTTGTCTTTATAATGTCCTTTGAAAATCCTTGAATATTTTCTCAGGTATATCAATTGAATATCAGTGCTGTATCTAAAAGGAACCTTCCACACAATATTTTCTACAGAGTTCTTTTGACAGATTTGCTTCTCTGGAAAGTCTATATAATTCTATGGTTATGTGGTTTTTGTTATCTCTAAACTATAAATCTCTCTATGTTTGAATCGTTTTTCTATGTACTTGGCTCAGGTGATTGACAAAAAAATTAACAAGAAAAGACAGAAGAGGGTGGAAAAATGAAGGACAAGGATAGGAAAAATGGGTGGGAACAAGGTAAGGAAGGATCAAAACGTGCCATTTTGTTGTTTGGCAGAAAAAATGGCTTCCTAAATGAAAGTTGAGATGGAAATATTCACTATGTATTCTTTTACTGAGAATTCACAGAAGACTCAAAGTATGCCCAGCAGTAGCACATTCAGTGGATGTCTGCTAGCTGATTATGTTATTGTTCCCAGTTATTGGCTGCCCTCCCTATAAGACAGTTACGTCTCTCCACTAAATTTTACGTGGCCTGCATGGATCCTCTAGGGCAGATACTTATCCCCTTGACATCAAGTCTGATCTTATACCTTGCTTTGGCCAAAGAAATGCAAGAGCAATGGATGTATGTTACTCTGAAAGGAACTTAATAATTCTTTTTATGATTCTACCATAATTTTATCCACTCCATTACAGTAACAGTGTGGCGTCATGTGGGGCTTTTCTTTTGGGTTTAAATTAAAGGAGACGGGTGGAGCAGAACTGAGCAGGGCGAAGGGGAAGTGGAAGTGGAAATGGAGCTTGGGTGAGCACTAAATAATATGTGGTAAACCACTGAGATTTTAAGGTTATTCATTACTATAGCATCACCTAGTAAGAGTTTCAAAGTATGACAATCATATAAGGAGTAGAGTGCTACAGTCACTAAAACCTAAAACAAGTGACACTGGTTTCAGGACTAGGCAGCAGATAATAAGAAAGTTGTTACTGGAACTGGACAGAGAGAACTGGACTTTGTATGCATAAGTACAAAACATCCAGTAAAACTTTTGTGATAACTAGGGAGTCACATAGGGGCCACTGGGTGGCTCAGTCTCTTAAGCATCTGCTTTTGGCTCGGGTCATGAACCCAAGGTTCTGGGATCGACCCCCACTTCAGGCTCCCTGCTCAGCAGGGTGTCTGCTTCTCCCCCTCCTCTCCCTCTGGACTCTCATTGACTCAAATAAATAAATAAAATCTTAAAACAAAACAAAACAAAGAACGAGGGAGTCTCATATTATAATTGAGCCTGTAGTTTATTAAAGAGGTTTAGGAACAGACTGCTTCAAGTATGCTTTAATGTTCACAGGTTGGGTTTACTAAGAACCTAAAAGAAAAAGGTTAGCTCAAATAAGATTTAGTTGCAGTGCAATAAAGGATAGAAGAGATATTCTCTAAATTAGAGAATTTCCAGATTGAAAAGATTTGGCCATTTTTTAATCAGCTATCAAATACAGATAAAATGAACAATACAAATCAAAAGCAAATATTACCACACCTTAAAAGTCATGCATGAGTTCAGGCATGCACGTTACATCTTTTAGGTGGAAAAATAAAATGGTTCAAAGAAAATTTTAAGTGTTAGCTCATAGCTAACTTTAAGCTATGAGCAACGAAGTCTAAATAGGCTCTCATGTATTGAAAATAATTGTGAGTATACACATTAGTGAATGGAGTAAACGGAAATCAAATTTACCAAAAACTGATATATTTTTCAGAAAATTCACTGCCTAAAGGGTGGCCACTTTGGATTTAAACAGCACTTTTAGCCAGTTTGCTTTGGTTGATAAAATGGGAACAAAAGTTACATATATTATGCCTGAGCAGCAGTTTAAAAGCAACTGTGCGGTTCTATTATTATTCTTTGCTTTTGCCAGTGCAAATTATATGTCTGAAAATAGGCTGTTTTTTTTTAAACTTGGATTTTTACATGAAGAAGTTACTGGAATATTGTCACTCATTCCCCACAGCTAACATACGTAAATGTAACCTAGGTGAGAGATACATACTTGTGGCCATAAATCCACTGAGATTTTGCAAATGTGTGTTACTGCAGCATAACTTAAATTGAGTGAAAAATAGTCACTGTGTGTCAGGCATTACAACTGACATATTGAGAGCATCATTTCATGCAATTCTCATCAAATCTATAAAATAAATGCTTAAGTAAATTTAATAATAGGGGAAATAAACAAAAATTTGGAAATAGATGACATTAAATTTTTTCATAGAAATGCAAAAAGGAAAGAGACAATAGACTAGTAAAGATAAAACAGACAAATTCATAAGAAATAAGAATGGGAAATGTACCATGTACACAAAGGAATTTAGACCAGAACAAAAGATTTTTTGCTAAAATATTTACAAAATAGTAGCAAATTCCAAATGAAGATTTTAAAGTATGTATCATTAGAATTAACTTCATAAGAGTTAAGTCGGTTGACTTAATGATCAAGCCCCTACTGATGACGGCCTCTGGGAGACAGTATAGAACCTGTCTCCAAGCTGTCCCTCTTGTGAATTGGAATGTTCATTTACAATATCCCCCTATTCTTGGCTGAAGGCCACTCTCAAGCATACATACTCTCTAGCATCTAGTCTGTGCCCAGCAAGTGGACAGAGTCTTCATCAGTCCAGGCAATATCCTTAGGCAGAGTATGGCCAGTGCTTGTTGCAGAAGCCATTGGCCTTTAAGGGAATGGCGAGTGCCAGGAGGGAATGGGCTAAGGCTCTGCCTCTAACAGTCTCTTCTATAGGCAGAAAATAATATCAAAACATAAAGAAAAAATAAAAAGTTATATGTACACACACATAGCAAAACTCTCCCACCTACAGATAAATTTCATTTATGATGATTATTATAAAAGCCAGTAGTAAGTTAAGAAGAAAATATACCATATTTAATTGTGATTTATATCAGCAAGGGTGGCTAATATATTTCACTGTTTTATTGGCTAAAGTGAAAGAGAAGCATATGATTATTTTAATATTTTCATAAAGTGATAAATTTCAGCATAATACATGCAGGAATGTCAAGGATATAATTATTATTGAGCCATGAGAAGTCTTCTTAAAGTTAGAAAGAAGAAAATAATATCTACAAACATAAGTAATTTACACTACTGTGAGCATGACAGGTCAATGATTAGAATAGCCTGGTTAATGCTTGAAATCATTAAATTCCCACACTTGGACAACCCCAGGAATGACCATGATTTTGAATTTTTTGGAAATCCAGTAGATTTGGATGTATATATTTAAAAAATAAATATACTGATATTCATTGTATATTTGTCTTTGTCAATTAATACATTAAATTCTTAACAGACAAATTAACAGGAATTACAACATGCATAAAAGTGTTTAAAAGCAAATAATGTTGCAAGGTTGCAGGGTTCTTGTTTCAGGGAGCTGAAGAATGAATCTCTCAGAAAAAAAGGGTGAAGTGAAGTGAAAGTTTATTAAATGAAGGCAAGAACAGAAAGGAAAGAAAAGGAGCCCTCTAGAATGAGAGGGGTCCCAAATGGGTTGCTACTGAGGGCTTTTATAGTCAGTCTTTTATAGAAAACTGACTGGGGAACTTGGTAAATATCTTGTCTATAACATTTAAGACAAACAAGGTGGATTTGTAAATATTATGAAAATATCTCAACTATATTTGGAATAAACAAGGTGGATTTGTTATGTTTGCTTCTCTCAGGTTGATATATTATCTATAACATTTCTCTACATCTGGGATTTCTGTGAGCCTGGTTATGCAGCCCCCCTGCATGAGCCTAGTCACATAACCTCTTACCTGTCTCTCCCTACCTAGCCTCACATGTCCCTTACTTAATAATATGGCCTTGTTGAAAGTGAGTGGTTAAATTATGAGAGGGAAAAGATGATGAACCTTGACGATCCCGGGGAAGCAAGGGAGGATGGGATCATGTTCTACTTTACAAACACAATAACTATTCTTAAAGCTAATCATTACTTCTTATAAGGGGTGTAGTAAGGCTCACTTCTTTCAAGTAAGATCTTCTACTTCTTTTCTGATCTTTTTTAAAGTATAAATAACCTTCACTGTAGCCTGCATGTCACAAGACATTTTGTGTCATCAAAGGATTTCAAGATTCTCCTTTCCTCCTAACCACAAAGCAATTTTTGGAGAAAAATCTTAGATCAAAACAATATACAGAATTGCACTTCATATTTAATTTTGAATTGATAAGGAGCTATGGTCAGATAACTAAATGAGTATGAACCATTTAATTTCCTTTCTGTCGGCAGATTCTCAGCAAAGGACAAAGCCTTATAAAGTGAAAAGATTTAAAAACACAATTGGAGAAAAAGGGACACTGACTCTCCCTTTACCAAAAGAGGAATTTTCAAGCTAACTTCACAGCTAAGGTAATTTTTCACCCTAGCTTTGGTCTCTCTCAGCAGGGAAACCATTGTATTAGCGGTCTCAATGACGTCCCAGGATCACAGACTTGGTCTTGAATCGCCAACCCAAGGATATTTGGGGGGTTATTCTTAGTAAATCTTAACTTATATGGATATGTGAATCTGCCTTTGACTAAAAATATTTTTAAAAATCTAAAACTAAAAATAATTACAGATGAGGAGGGGAAGAGGGTGGCAGAGTAGGAGGACCCTAAGCTCCTCTCATTTCACAAACACAACTAGTTAACTATCCAAGCATCCTGCATACCCCAGAAATAGGCCTAAACCCTGACAGAACAATCTTCACAACTAAAGGCAAAAAAGAGGCCACATCCAAGAAGGAAAGTAGTACAGAGACATGGTCTGGGGAGAAGTGGATCATGAGTGCGTGGAGGGGAAAGAGCTGTGGTCATGGGGAAGGGCAAGAGAGACAGGAACACACAGGGGAATGCACAGGAGGACTTTTTCCCAAAGCCATTGGTTTGGAAAATGAGGGGTTCTGAATTTTGTGAGTTTTTGCAACCAATGGGGCTTAAAGCCTGAAATTTTAAAGGTGAGCACGCTGGGCTGTGATATAGCTACTCCTGAAGAGAAGGCAGGCAAACAACCCAGGGGCAGAGGAATTGAAAACAGGATCTTAAAAAATGCCTGTGTCACACTGGGGGAAGATTATTAACTGTTCTAGAGGAGCTTCTGTGAGAGGCAGTGTTCACTGCCCAATCTCTCTTGGAACAAAGGAACTAACTGGCTGGTGCCATTTCCCTCTCCCACCCCTCAGCATAAACACAAAGTCACCTGTGGGAAGCAGCTCCGTGGAAACACTGGCTGCCTAATTTGCTTATGCCAAGCCCCACCGGCCTGCACTCTGGTGGGACTGACCTTCTCAGTCCTGCTTGCCTCAGTCCCAGTGTGGCAGGCCCCTCCCCTAGAAAACCAGCATGAATGTTCACCCACACCACATCTCCCAGCCAGAGAGTTCTACAGAACCTCAGCTCTGTTGGAATTGGTGTCAGGTCTCATTTCACAAGCAAACCAGAGCACACCAAGTTAAAATTCACCACATTCAGGCCAAGACCAAACACTGTCTACAGCAGACCAGGAGAGCCTCTGCAGATGACTGGCCTGAAGGACTGAGCAGCTAAAACACAATAGCAGAGTGCACGCAGCACACATGACCTCTTCTGCATGAGGTGATTTTTTCAGAGCAGGAAACATAACTGGCTTTTCCAACACAGAGAAGAAAGCAGAGAAGAAAGCAGACAAAATGCCAACCTAGAGAAATTTATCCCAAATGAAAGAACACAACAAAGCCATGGCCACAGATCTAAGAGAAATGGATTTAAGTAACATACCTGATGAAGAATTTAAACAGTAATCATAAGGATACTCCCTGGGCTTAAGAAAAGAATAGAAGACATCAGGGAGACACTTACCACAGATAAAAAAGTTAAAAAAGAATTAATCAGAAATGAAGAATACAATAAATGAGATTGGAAACAGGTTTGATGCAATGATCAGCAGACTGGAAGAAACAAAGGAGTGAATTAGTGACCTAGAAAACGAAGTGATAGAAAATAATGAAGCTAAACGAAAAAGAGAAAGAAGCATTATACAACACAAGAAGAGACTTAGAGAACTTAGTGACTCCTTCAAACATAATAATATTAGATTATAGGAGTCCCAGAAGAAAAGAAAGAAAAAGGGCAGAACATTTATTTCAAGAAATAATAGCAAAATCTTCTGTAATCTGGGGAAGGAGACATCTAGATCAGGAGGCACAGGGAATTCCCATCAAAATCAACAAAAGAAGAGAGACACCAAGACATATTTTAAACACATTTGCAAAATAGAGTGGTAAAGGAAAAATCTTAAAAGCAGCAAGACAAAAGAGGTCCTTAACTTACAAGGAAAATCCATAAGGCTAGCTGGAGATTTCTCAACAGAAACATGGCAAGCCAGAGGGAGTGTCATAATGTATTTAAAGTACTGAATGGAAAAAATCTGCAGCCAAGAATACTCTGTCCAACAAAGCTGTCATTTAGAATTGAAGGGGAGATAAAGAGTTTCCAGACAAACAGAAGATGGAGTTTGTTATCACAAAACCAGCCCTGTAAGAAATATTAAAGGGGACTCTAAATGCAAAAGATAGACCAAAAGTGACAAAGACAAGAAAGGATCAGAGAACATCTCCAGAAACAATGACAAAACAAGTAATAAAATAGCAACACATACACACATCAATAATTACTCTGAATGTAAATGGACTAAACACTCCAATCCAAAGACATAGGGTGTGAGAATGGATAAAATGACAAGACCCATCTCTGTTGCCTAAAGAGACTCATTTTAGAACTAAGGACACCTGCAGATTGAAAGTGAGGGTGGTGAAGAAACATTTATCATGTTAACAGATGTCCAAGTCTGAGTAGCAATATTTATATAGGACAAACTAGACATTTTTGTCCTTGTATTGTTTGTATCCTGTTTTGGAATTACCGTAGTACTGCCCTCATAGAATGGTTTTGAATGTGTTGCCTGTATTCCATTATTTGTAAGATTTCTGATAAAGATTGACATTATTATTCTTATTATTTTTTAATGTTTGGTTGAGCCAAGTAGTCTTGAGCTTTTGCTGAAAGATTTTTGATTCCTAATTCAACTTTTATTCTTGTTATTAAGCTAAGAAAATTTCCTATTTGTTGGATTCAAGAATCATGATACATTCTTGCTAACTTTTGTGTTTTTAGGAATTATATTTTTTTTCCTTTTGAGTTTTCAGATTTGTTATTATATAATTATTTATAGTATTGTTACACACTATGCATTTCTGTTGTTATCTGTTGTATTGTTTTCTCTTCCATGTCTCATTTTGGTTTGAGTCTTCTCACTTTTTATTCTCAGTTAATGTAATTAAAACATCATTATTATTTTGTTTTTGTTTTTGTTTTGAAAAACTAGTCATCACTTTCAATGTTATGTTATTTCTTATTCTAGTCTTGATTTTATTTACTTCTGATTTTTCTTTAATATTACCTCCCTTGATAAAACTTTAGATAAGTTTCTTATTTTTCTAGTTTCTTGTGGTGTCATGTTGTTTGTTTGATCTTTTTCTCTCTTTTTTTAAGATTTTATTTATTTATTTGAGAGAGAGAGAATGAGAGATAGAGAGCAGGAGAGGGAAGAGGGTTAGAGGGAGAAGCAGACTCCCTGCCGAGCAGGGAGCCCGATGCGGGACTCAATCCCGGGACTCCAGGATCATGACCTGAGCCGAAGGCAGTTGCTTAACCAACTGAGCCACCCAGGCGCCCTGAACTTTTTCTCTTAATACAAGCATTTATAGCATAAATTTCACTCTAACATCTTTTGCTGCATCCCATAGGTTTTGGAATATTGTATTTTTTTTTCTTTTTTTTAAGACATATTTTGATTTGCCATTTGATTTCTTATTTGGCCCATTGTTTGTGTAGTAGTGTGTTGTTTAATATTTATATATTAAATATTTAATATTTTAAAAAAAGGAATGTTGAGAATGAAAGTAAAATAAGACATGTGACCTATGCAAAGGAAAATTCAAAAGCTTTAAGATCAACACTTCAAAAATAAAAAAATATGTAAATACAGCTACATAAAATTCTAGAAATTGGGATTTACACCACAATGCATTATCTTCAAAGTTAGAGCCTATCCTTTTATCTTAATGCTCAAAGCAATGAAAAGATATCAGGCTACTGTGTTTTGCCCAGCCCATCTCTTCATTCTACCATTTCAGTGTCTAGGGAAAGAAGAATATCACTAACAACTTTACTCAGTTATGGGGTCATAATCTCTTGTCTCCCTGACCACATTTCTTCCCTATATTTCCAAAGCAAGGATTAGCAGAATGGATGTAATAGCATATTTTTTTCTTAAAGAAAAGTCCTTTTATGTCACAATCAAAACCAAGGGTGAGAACTTTTGCTTCGCTGAGTGCCAAAGTCCCACTTGAAACTGCTTACTATATGGAGCTAGACAACTGTCCTTCCATGGTATCCTTCTATGGTGTCCCACAACAGTATTTTAAATTAATATATTCTTATGCCTTTTTCTTGACCTGCCTCTTGTAGAGAATGTTTACCATGAAATGGGGAATTAGTTGAATGAATTGTAACTAAACTGTTTCCTGTCATATAGCTCAACCATTAGTAATTCTGCCATACGTTTATTTAATTAACAATATTTAAGTCTGGCTTATTTGGGGCTACACATGGATGGAGGTCAGAAACTATCTAAAAACCACTTGGGGGGAGGAGCAAGATGGCAGAGGAATAGGAAACCTAAATTTCGTCTGGTCCCAGGAATTCAGCTAGATAGGGATCAAACCATTCTGAACACCTATGAACTCAACAGGAGATTGAAGAAAAGAATAGCAGCAACTTTCTGAACAGAGAAGCGACCACTTTCTGGAAGGAAGGACGTGCGGAGAAGTGAATCCGAGGTGATATTCGGGAAAATAGACGGTGGGGGAAGGGTCCTCTCTCAACCGCTACTGGCAAGTGATAGAGCAGCAGAGCACAAAATTGGAAATTTTAGAAGTTGGCTCTGCTGAGGGACGTCACTCCAGTAGCTAAGCAGGGGGTGGAACCCTCACTGCAACAGTGTGGTCTCAAGGCCCTCAGGGGGTCACAGAAAGACCAGGGGTTCCTGAGTGCAGCAGAGCTCCCATGTATTGGATTGGGGAAGCCGGATGCAGAGACAGAGCAGAGGAGTGGGCTGTCAGCTCGGGGTTACCATAAACTGTGATACTCGGCACAGTCGGGCCACTGCTCCTCCAGCAGGGACCCAACAAGTGGCAGATCTGGGGAGTTGTTCTCTCTTCAAAATTTTGGGACACAGTTTCTTCTAACAGACCAAAATATACCCTAAATCTCTAGGGTATGGCTTTGTTCTGGTCTCCCACCTGATCACATTCTCTCCCTTTTTTTTTTAAATCCTCTTCTTTCTTTTATCAACCAACCTCTTATCAATTTGTTTTATAAAATTTTTTATAATTTTCATCTTTACAGTCATATTTGATACCTTGACCATATTTACCCTATTTTTTGTAAATATATAAGCTTTACTTTCTTTAGAATTTTGGGGGGTACTTTCTTATAACAGACCAAAATATGCCCAAAATTTAATGTGTGGCACTGATCTATTCACCAGCCTGATAAGATTTGATCATATTCCGTTTTTTTGTTTGTCATTTTTAATTTTTTTCTTTTTTTTTTTTTTTTTTTCCCTTTCTTTTCCCCATTTCAGGTCTCTTCTGATTTGTTTAGAGTATATTTTTCTGGGGTCATTGTTACCCTGTTAGCATTTTGTTCTCTCATTCATCTATTCTCCTCTGTACAAAATGACAAGATGGAAAAAATCACCTCAACAAAAAGAAAAAGAGGCAGTACCGACTGCCAGGGACCTACAAAATACGGACATTAGTAAGATATTGCAACTGGAGTTCAGAATGACGATTATAAAGATACTAGCTGGGCGGGCACCTGGGTGGCTCAGTTGGTTAAGCAACTGCCTTCTGCTCAGGTCATGATCCTGGAGTCCCAGGATCGAGTCCCGCATAGGGCTCCCTGCTCAGCAGGGAGTCTGCTTCTCCCTCTGACCCTCCCCCATCTCATGTGCTCTCATATGCTCTCTCTATCTCACTCTCTCTCTCAAATAAATAAATAAAATCTTTAAAAAAAAGATACTAGCTGGGCTTGAAAAAAACATGGACAATATATTGGAGAAACCCTTTCGGGAGAAATAAAAGAACTAAAATCTAACCAACTCGAAATCAAAAAGGCTATTAATGAGGTTCAATCAAAAATGGAGTCTCTAACTGCTAGGATAAATGAGGCAGAAGAGAAAATTAGTGCTACAGAAGGCCAAGTGATGGAAAATAAAGAAGCTGAGAAAAAGAGAGATAAACAACTACTGGATCATGAGGGCAGAATTTGAGAGATAAGTGATACCATAAGGCGAAACAATATTAGAATAATTAGGATCCCAGGAGAGGAAGAAAGAGAGAGAAGAAAAGAAAGAAGGTATATTGGAGCAAATTATAGCAGAGAATTTCCCTAATTTGGGGAAGGAAACAAGCATCAAAATCCAGCAAGCACAGAGAACCCCCCTCAAAATCAATAAAAATAGGTCAACACCCAGGCATCTAACAGTAAAACTTACGAGTCTCAGAGACAAAGAAAAAATCCTGAAAGCAGTTCAGGATAAGAGATCTGTAACCTACAATGGTAGAAACATTAGATTGGCAACAGACCTATCCACAAGGACCTGGCAGGCCAGGAAGGACTGGCATGATATATTTAGAGCACTAAATGAGAAAAATATGCAGCCAAGAATACCATATCCAGCTAGGCTGTCATTGAAAATAGAAGGAGAGATAAAAATCTTCCAGGACAAACAAAAACTAAAGGAATTTGCAAACACAAAACCAGCCCTAAGAGAAATGTTGAAAGGGGTTCTCTAAGCAAAGAGAGAACCTAAAAGTGACATAGATCAGAAAGGAACACAGACAACATACAGTAGCAGTCACCTTACAGGCAATACAATGGCACTAAATTCATACCTTTCAATAGTTAACCCTGAATGTAAATGGGCTAAATGCCCCAATCAAAAGACACAGGCTATCAGAGTGGATTAAAAAACAAGACCCATCTCTATGCTGTCTGCAAGAGACTCATTTTAGACCCAAAGACACCCCCAGATTGAAAGTGAAGGGGTGGAAAACCATTTACCATGCTAATGGACACCAAAAGAAAGCTGAGGTGGCAATCCTTATATCAGACAAATTAGATTTTAAACCAAAGACTGTAATAAGAGATGAGGAAGGACTATATCCTACTTAAAGGGTCTATCCAACAAGAAGATCTAACAATTGTAAATATCTATGCCCCTAACATGGGAGCAGCCAATTATATAAGCCAATTAATAACAAAAGCAAAGAAACACATTGACAAAAATACAATAATAGTGAGGGACTTTAACACCCCCCTGACTGAAATGGACAGATCATCTAAGCAAAAGATCAACATGGAAATAAAGACTTTAAATGACACACTGGACCAAATGGACTTCACAGATCTATTCAGAACATTCCATCCCAAAGCAACGGAATACATATTCTTCTCTAGTGCCCATGGAACATTCTCCAGAATAGATCAAATCCTAGGTCACAAATCAGGTCTCAACTGGTACCAAAAGATTGGGATTATTCCTTGCATATTTTCAGACCACAATGCTTTGAAACTAGAACTCAATCACAAGAGGAAAGTTGGAAAGAACTCAAATACATGGATGCTAAAGAGCATCCTACTAAAAATGAAAGGGTCAACCAGGAAATTAAAGAAGAATTAAAAAAAATTCATGGAAACAAATGAAAAGGAAAACACAACTGTTCAAAATCTTTGGGATGCAGCAAAGGCAGTCCTAAGAGGAAAGAATATAGCAATACAAGCCTTTCTCAAGAAACAAGAAAAGTCTGAAATACACAACCTAACCCTACACCTAAAGGAGCTGGAGAAAGAACAGCAATTAAAACCTACACCCAACAGGAGAAAAGAAATAAAGATCAGAGCAGAAATCAATGAAATAGAAGCCAAAAGAACAGTAGAACAAATCAACGAAATTTGGAGCTTGTTCTTTGAAAGAATTAACAAGATTGATAAACCCCTGGCCAAACTTATCAAAAAGAAAAATGACCCAAATAAATAAAATTATGAATGAAAGAGAAGACTTCACAACCAACACCAAAGAAATACAAAAATTATAAGAACATAGTATGAGCAAGTATATGCCAGCAAATCAGATAATCTGGAAGAAATGGATGCATTCCTAGAGATGTATAAACTACCAAAACTGAACCAGGAAGAAATAGAAAACCTGAACAGACCTATAACCACTAAGGAAATTGAAGCAGTCATCAAAAATCTCCCAACAAACAAAAGCCAGATGGCTTCCCAGGGGAATTCTACCAAATATTTCAAGAAGAATTAATACTTATTCTTCTGAAAATGTTCCAAAAAATAGAAATGGAAGGAAAACGTCCAAACTTGTTTTATGAGGCCACCATTACTCTGATCCCCAAACCAGACAAAGACCTCATCTAAAAGGAGAATTACAGACCAATATCCTTGATGAACATGGATGTAAAAATTCTCACCAAAATACTAGTCAATAGGATCCAACAGTACATTAAAAGGATTATTCACCCCGATCAAGTGGGATTTATCCCTGGGCTGCAAGGTTGGTTCAACATCCGCAAATTAATTAATGTGATACAATACATTAATAAAAGAAAGAACAAGAACCATATGATCCTCTCAATAGATGCAGAAAAAGCATTTGACAAAGTACAGCATTCTTTCTTTACCAAAACTTTTCAGAGTAAAGTGATAGAGGGTACATACCTCAATATCATAAAAGCCATCTATGAAAAACTCACAGCAAATATCACCCTCAATGGGGAAAAACTGAGAGCTTTCCCCCTAAGGTCAGGAACATGGCAGGGATGTCCACTATCACCACTGCTATTCAACATACTAGTAGAAGTCCTGGCCACAGCAATCAGACAACAAAAAGAAATAAAAGGTATCTGAATCGGCAAAGAGAAAGTCAAACTCTCACTCATTGCAGATGATATGATACTTTATGTGGAAAACCCAAAAGACCCCACCCGAAAACTGCTAGAACTCATACAGGAATTCAGTAAAGTGGCAGGATATAAAATCAATGCACAGAAATTAGTGGCTTTCTTATACACCAACAAGACAGAAGAAAGAGAAAATAAGGAGTTGATACCATTTACAATTGCACCCAAAACCATAAGATACCTAGGAATAAATCTAACCAAAGAGGCAAAGAATCTCTACTCAGAAAACAATAAACTACTCATGAAATAAATTGAGGAAGACAGAAAGAAATAGAAAAACTTTCCATGCTCATGGATTGGAAGAACAAATATTGTGAAGATGTCAATGCTACCTAGAGCAATCTACACATTCAATGCAATCCTATCAAAATACCATCCACTTTTTTCAAGGAAATGGAACAAATAATCCTAAAATTTGTATGGAACCAGAAAAGACCCTGAATAGCTAGAGGAATATTGAAAAAGAAAAGCAGAGCTGGTGGCATCACAAAGTTGGACTTCAAGCTCTATTACAAAGCTATCATCATCAAGACAGTATGGTACTGGCACAAAAACAGACACATAGACCAATGGAACAGAATAGAGAGCTCAGAAATGGACCCTCAACTCTATGGTCAACTAATCTTCGACAAAGCAGGAAAGAATGTCCGATGGAAAAAAGACAGTCTCTTCAGTAAATGGTATTGGGAAAATTGGACAGCCACACACAGAAGAATGAAACTGGACCATTTCCTTACACCACACACAAAAATAGTTTCAAAAAGGTTGAAAGACGTAAATGTGAAACAGGAGTCCATCAAAATCCTAAAGAAAGCACAGGCAGCAACCTCTTCGACCTCAGCTGCAAAAACTTCTTCCTAGAAACATCACCAAAGCAAGGGAAGCAAGGGCAAAAGTGAACTACTGGGACTTCATCAAGAATAAAAATCTTTTTCACAGCAAAGGAAACAGTCAACAAAACTAAAAGACAACCAACAGAATGGGAGAAGATATTTGCAAATGACATATCAGATAAAGGGCTAGTATCCAAAGTCTATAAAGAACTTATCAAACCCAACACTCAAAGAACAAATGATCTAATCAAGAAATGGGCAGAGGACATGAAAAGATATTTTTACAAAGAAGACATCCAAACGGCCAACAGACACATGGAAAAGTGGTCAACATCGCTTGGCATCATGGAAATCCAAATCGAAACCTCAATGAGATACCACCTCACACCAGTCAGAATGGCTAAAATTAACAAGTCAGGAAATGACAGATGTTGGCGGGGATGCAGAGAAAAGGGAGCTCTTCTACACAGTTGGTGGAAATGCAAGCTGGTGCAACCACTCTGGAAAACAGTATGGAGGTTCCTCAAAAAGTTGAAAATAGAGCTATCATATAACCCAGCAATTGCACTACCTGGTATTTACCCCAAAGATACAAATGTAAGCATCTGAAGGGTTATGTGCACCCCTATGTTTATAGCAGCAATATCCACAATAGCCAAACTATGGAAGAGCCATGATGTCCATCAACAGATGAATGGATAAAGAAGATGTGGCATATGTATGCAATGGAATATTATGCAGCCACCAAAGGAATGAAATCTTGCCATTTGCAATGATGTGGATGGAACTGGAGGGCATTAATGCTGAGTGAAATAACTCAAACAGAGAAGACATGTATCATATGATCTCACTGATATGAGGAATTCTTAATCTCAGGAAAGAAACTGAGGGTTGTTAGAGTGATGGGGTGTGGGAGGGATGGGGTGGCTGGGTGATAGACATTGGGGAGGGTATGTGTTATGGTGAGTGCGTGAATTGTGGAAGACTGTTGAATCACAGAATTGTACCTCTGAAACAATAATACGTTATATGTTAAAAAAAAAAGAAGAATTTAGCAGGAAGGGAAAAATGAAAGGGTTGGGAAATCGGAGGGTGAGACGAACCATGAGAGACTATGGACTCTGAGAAACAAACTGAGGGTTCTAGAGGGGAGGGGGATGGGGGGATGAGTTAACCTGGTGATGGGTATTAAAGAGGGAATGTACTGAATGGAGCACTGGGTGTTATACGCAAACAATGAATCATGGAACACTACATCAAAAACTAATGATGTAATGTATGGTGATTAACATGACATAAAATAAAATAAAATAAAATAAAATAAAATAAAATAAAATAAAATACTGCTCAGGTACATCTCGAGTGTTAGAAAGTTGACCTTGGATGGCTTTAACACACTAACACCAACTTCCATCTCTAGGTTAATTTTAATTTGATATTTCTAATTCTATTGTTTTGTGCTATTTTTTGAGTGGTCAGTGTCATTCCCTTTCCCTCAGCTCTTTCCTTCCATTATTAGAACTTAAACATAAAAATATTTACCTTGATTTTTGAAGGATTTTAGTATAATTATCTCCTCTGACCAGTGTTTCTTCAGAATCCAAAATGATAATCTAAATTTATTCTGATCATATCTAAAATTTAGGGGCATTGTCTTTCAAATGGCATATCCCTAAACCTTCATGTTGTTTGGACTCATAGAACTGGAAACACACTTACTCATTTGAAAAGTCTAACACATAATTTCCAAAATTTCCTTGCTGTCTACCTAAAAAATTGGCTGTTATTATAATAATTTTGACGAAGTCATAATTCAAAATGTCTTCTCAAATTTCTTATAGTTCGTTTATCCTCAAACATTCCCAGGTTCTCCTAGAATGTGGCATCCACTGAGAGCTCTGTGGCAAAACTGCATTTTGACTTGCTCAATACTCATGCCAGGGGTTTCAAGGTTTACATTTAGGGAGGACCGTTGCCACCCACTCACCCATATGAAATGTGGAGACGGAAGATATCAACATGTTGTTGCTACATATGAGCCACCAATTGTGTGACAAGCATCATTGTTAAATCATCTAGTTTACTGAAGCAGCCGTGACAAAAAATCTGGTGTCCATTTGATTCTGAGCCTGATCGATTCTGGACAACAAATAGTGGTAGTCCTGTTGTTCACCAGAACAGTTCACTGAGGCACACAATATTCTGTATGCAAAGCAGCTTGAAAAGATTCTGTTAAGTACCTGTAAGAACAATCCCTAACATTTGTGTAAATTATTA
Organism: Callorhinus ursinus; assembly: GCF_003265705.2. NCBI lineage: Eukaryota > Metazoa > Chordata > Mammalia > Carnivora > Otariidae > Callorhinus > Callorhinus ursinus. The sequence continues at coordinate 13,861,671 of NW_027397063.1, read as the reverse complement.
TTCCACAATAGGAACAAAATACTCAACATTATTAATATTATCATTTTCTTAGACCAATTATTTAAAGAACTTTCTAGCCCAAACATTTCTTTCATGAATCTCCTATATCTTCAATTCACTGAAGTTGCAGGAAACAAGATTATCAAGAATCTCCATTTCCTAAATTCATTGGAATTTTTAAACAATTTTTAACCTTTACACATTTTCCTAGCTTCTGACATAATGGACCATTTTCTCCTCAATGAAAATTACCCTTGTTTCAAGCAATATTTCATTCTCCTGGGTTTTTTTCTAATATATCTGACCATCTTTTTTTTTAACCTATTACATAAATTCCTCACCTAATTTCAGTTGGTGGAGATCATTAAGATTTTGAACTTTGCCTTCCAATTCTCACTGCACTTTCTTTACCTAGTTGATTTGTATTAACCTCCATGGATTCAAATGCTACTTAGGTACCAATAATTTCCAAACTGTGTCTCTTCAAATTACTTATTTCTTCTGGGATCAAAATAGCTATATCCACATTCTTTTTTTTTTCTTTAAATCTAGATTTTATTTATTTATTTGAGAGAGAGAGAATGAGAGAGAGAGAGCACGAGAGGGAAGAGGGTCAGAGGGAGAAGCAGGCTCCCTGCTGAGGAGGGAGCCCAATGTGGGACTCGATCCCGGGACTCCAGGATCATGACCTGAGCCGAAGGCAGTCGCTTAACCAACTGAGCCACCCAGGCGCCCTATATCCACATTCTTAATTAAAAACATTAAGTAGGGGCTCCTGGGTGGCTCAGTTGTTTGGGCAACTGCCTTCGGCTCAGGTCATGATCCTGGGGTCCTGGGATCGAGCCCCACGTCCGACTCCCTGTTCAGCGGGGAGCCTGCTTCTCCCTCTCCCTTTGCCTGCCACTCTGCCTACTTGTGCTCTCTCTCTAACTCTCTGTCAAATAAATAAATAAAATCTTTAGAAAAAAATAAAAAAATAAAAACATTAAGTAAATGATCTAAATGCTTCTAAAATTGAACATGTACAGAGAGATGCACCAAGAGATTTCTGGATCTTCCACAGCATTAAGACTGTACCTCCTAAAATAATAACTGTCTCATAACTATCTGCCTACTGAGTCTACCTAGAAAGTTGGGAAGTTTAGTCCAACACTTCTTCCTTTTTTTCCAACACTTCTTCTTATATCCTTCATCCTCACCTCCCATTGCCACCAAACAGATGAATGATTAATTATACATTCTAATCAATCTCTAACTCACTCATTATCTCTGCTATCAAATTAGCTCAAGCCATCTAAACTGTTTAGATATTTTTGTAATAGGTACTTGTGTATTTGCTCTTGACATTTTCAAAGGCATTCTCAACTGGACAACTAGAATTATTTTAAAATTGCAAAGTTGATGATTAGATTACTGACTCTAAACAACTGATGATTGCCTGTTAAATTTAGGATAAAGTTAAAACCCTGGCAGTTAGGCTAGAGCTCATCCCACTCTTGCCTTTATCAAGAACACTCCAAACACACTTCTCATGGTTCAATTGTTCATAGGCACCACATTCTATCTCTCCTAGTTTTTGCACATGATTTCCCCTCTGCATCTTTTTAAAAACTTTCTTCATTATTCTAGTCCTGGCTTTAATATCCCTTCTTCAGGGTATCCATCACAGTCTTTAAAGTCTAGAGTGTACCTTGTCTCATAACAACTATCAAAATATGTTTCTGCTTTTTATTTGCAAAATTATTTAATATTCTCAGCTGTTTCTCTCCTGACATAGAACTTAGCACATGGAAAGCACTGAGGGATTATTAATTAAATGAATGTTTGAATATAAAGATGGTTTTGGAATTTTGATGACTTTGTCACCTTTTTGAGCATTTGCATTTCTTTTATCAGATTAATCCTTTTTATTACTTTTATGACTGTTCCATAGCACCCTGGTTTAAATGTTGCTATTAAAATTATTCAGTTCCTGAAGTAATTTGAAGAATGTGAATTCTTTGATACTTTTATCTTTTTAAAAGATGACTTCTTAAGAGTGTCTATCTTCTTTCTCCTGAGTTCTTTTAATAGTTTTTAGAAAATATTAGAAAATCTAAAAGTGTGCAATTTATAGCAATGCTTAACTTGAAATATAGAATAATTTCAAATTGAGAACTTAACAATCAGGACTATTTAACAGAAGAATATACCCATGGTTCAATTAAAGTTTCTATCCTCTTAATCATGTAATGAAAGACAACTGAAAAACTTGGCTAAAAATACCTTTTTCTAATGAAGATTGGGAAAGTGTATGTCAGAATGATGAAATTACCTCCACCAGTTTCTTTTCATTATGCTTCTTTCAGTACATGAAATTGAACAGATACTATGAATCATCTAAATTGCTATTTAAGTATTTTTATAGTATCACTACACATGATAAATTTATCAGTGATGTCAGAGTCCTATGCTTTGCTTTATGTGTTAACTTCAAATTAATTATTAGTCTGATCATATAAATAAAATCATTATGCCTACTTTGCTATCTCTTGAAATTTATACCTTTAGGATTCAAAAAAACTATTAATGAATAATGTATTGTAAACATTTTGGAAAAGCTTTGTACCTTAGTGTTCCTTTCAGAGGTAAGTAGCTTTAGTATAGACAATAATAATATTATAACAACACACTGGATTTTTCTTAACCAGCCAAAATACTTCTAATAGGGCAGTAGTGGAAGTGTTGTCAAAGGACTGAATTAAAGACATGGTTATGAAAATGTCATACACTTATTTTGGGTACTCTGTGATGAGGGGAGTGGGGTGCAGAAGTTTGAGAAGAAAATTAGAGCAAGGATTAAGGTAAATGAAAATACATATGATGGTTATTTTATGTGTCAAATTAACTGGATCACAAGGTGCCCAGATAAATGGCTAAACATTGTTTCTGGGTGTGTCTGGTAAAGTTGTTTCTGGATAAAAATAGGATATGAATCAGTAGGCTGAGTAAAGGAGATAGCCTTTCCCAGGGTATCCTCATTCAATCCATTCATAGGTTGAATAGAAGAAAAAGCCAGAAGAAGGAATAATTTGTTCTCTCTCTCCATCAGATTGCATAAACTGAGACTTGATCTCTTGTCCTTGGACTGGGACACCATTGGTGCTCTTAGTTCTCAGGCTTTCAAACTTAGACTGAAATTTACATTACCTATCTGGTTCTCATTTCTTTGGATTTGGGCTAGGACTTATACCACTGGTTCTCAGGCTTTTGCAGTAAGTTTGGAACTATGCCACCTCCACTTGCTAGGACTTATACCACTGGTCCTCAGGCTTTTGTAGTAAGTTTGGAACTATACCACCTCAACTATGCTGAGTCTCCACTTGTAGACGATAGATTGTAAGACTTTTCTGCCTTCATAATCAGGTGACCCAATTCCTTTTATATTGGTTCTGTTGCTATTGGTTCTGTTGCTCTAAAAGTCTTGACTAATGAAATGTATTTGAAGACAATTAGAGCTGTTCACTGAAGTCACATGTTCCCTGCTAAAATAGCATGTGCTTCATTGAAAATTTATTTTTCCTTAATGGAAATATACTTAGTCCAAATCTGTAATAAAATTCAATTAAGCACAACCTGTTTTCAATACAGTATGTTAGGCAGGCTGAAAATTTAGATTATGTAAGTAAGTAGGGTCCTTCTCCTTCAGGAACCTAGAAACAGAGCTAAGGATGGGCAGTAAATAAATGAAAAGGACTATATAGATGTACAAATATAATACTCAGGGAAGAGTAATTATAGAGAGATAATATTCAGGGAAGAGTAATTATAGAGAGGAATTCAGTAAGAAGCAGATATCGTAAGGATCATACTGAATCCATGCAAATGAAGAAATCTGAGGTAGGCAGTTATAGCTAGGTTACTGAGGGGCTGAGAAGTATTTAAGAATACTCCAGGAAGTAAAGGACAAAGCCAAATTCAGACCCATGAGTACAAAGTATAAATATAGAATAGGAAGCTATCAGGTTTGGCTACATATATTCTAAAGAATCAAATATAAGTATTTGATTTTCTGCTAATTATAATATATACCAAAAATCTATTTGTACCAAACTCTGTTCTTAACAATCACCATGAAAGATAAAGTCCCTGTTCTTGTGGAGTGCATTATGGAGAGGGAATGGGAGTAGGGATCACAGAATATTAAATAAAAACTATTTTTTAAATGTGATAAATAAATAATAAGCCCTATTTTGAGAATTGAAGTAGTTTGTCTGGGTGGTTACTATTGATTGGTTGTGCAGGTGAGAGCAAATTGTCCTTATGTGAAGCATATGATATTGGGTGTTGACTTTGCAATATACAGTGTCAGGCACATTCTATTACAACCCTTGTCTCCTCTCTCACCTTCCCTCTAAAGTCATTATATATTATGTGTATACATGTCCACACACATACACAAATGCATTAATGACAAAGGCAGTATGGTGAGAATTACAGAAAGAAAACTGGAGACAGATCTTGGTGAATTCTTAAATTCTACCACTACCTATGAACCTATGAGCAAGATATTTACTTCTTGACCTATATTAATTGCATTGATGAGTGGAAAACCACAGACCCACAAGGAAGCTGTGGGGAAAAAAAATGAAATACATGTGGATAGAATTTGAAAATTAAACAGAGATGTAAAAATGTAGGAATATATATGTCACCATCTTCATATCACCATGTGTACAAATGTATAAAGCATGTAAAACTGAGGATAATATCAACATAAATTCCTAGTAGTTTAAAATGATATTATCCTTAGCCATACTACCACAAAGATAGGTATTGATACACTGGCAGTGAAATATATGCATACAGGACATTACTGAATTAATGAGAAAATTCTTTCTGGCAGCATTTAACACAGAAGCTAAGTTTTCTCATGCAATAGAAATAATAGTAATAGATAAATAAGGTGATAGGTAAAAACACTGAACATATGTGTGTGTGTGTGTCCAACTAAATACAGATACATGTAACTAGATGATTGGTTTTAGCACACTGTGGGTATACCAGCAGAGTATCAAATTGTTACTTACACTTACACTACCTTTGAAATGCTTCATTCTCACTGGATAATTCTGTAACTGAGAGACTAGCTCAGTCTCAGTAACTGAAATGGCCATTAAGGACAAGGTGAGAAGCTAGAAACATGACTACTTAGTACAAAAGATATATTTCTCAGTCTCTTTAAGAGCTAGCAATGATCCTGTGATCAAATGATGGGCCAATATAAGCAAAAGCATCTTGTGAAAGTTTGAGAAATTTTCTTTAAAAGAGTTTACACACACACTTTGAGGCTTTTATTCATTATGCCTTCTTCTTGCGAGCAACCTAGAATCAATATCGAGAGCTGGAGCTCTAGCTGCCATTTTGGCTTACAGGCCATGCTGTGTGTAATAGGATGTAGAACAGCGCTGACATATTTATCAGTCCTGGGTTGTTTATTTCAGGAAACTTATAAGAGAGAAAAATACACTAATATCTTGTTTGGTTTGGGGTCTCTGTTTCTGAAAGCTGGATGTAAATACAATGGGACACATACATAGGAAACAACAAGAGAACTTTTATGCAACTATAATGTAATTTTGAATGTCATTCATTTTGGGAAAAATATATGTATTTAAAAAACTGGGGGAAATATTAAGGAATTTGTGTATATTCAACCAATGATAACAAATAACTGGTAATTGTTCTGAAAAACAGTATAAAATAAGGAGAAGACTAATTTGGGACTGGTTCCTATTTTGATGGGAAGAAGCAAAGGACAAAGTCAAGAAACTGCCAATTTAAACAAGAGCCATGGGTCATCTGAATACAAAAGTTTTGTAAGATTATGTCCACCTTTGTTCTACTGTTCTTTTGCCGAGAAAGTAATCATGAAGATGCCTCAGAGATAAAGCATCCGGAATCAATTAAGAACACGTCCCAAAATATCCACACTCTCTGTACATAAATTTCCACACTCGTGGAGTAGGGCTAATCCTAATAAATAGCCCATCTTTTGGAAAATAAGATAGGAAAGAGGGAGGCTATGTCATGTTGTGAACCATGTCATATCACCTTGAGGAATAGGATTTGTGTCTGCTCATTTGCTCATTGTTTAATATACTGGGAATGAAGAATTCTTCATTTAACTGGTCCAGCCCAGACTAGTGAAGTTGTTAATAATCAGCATACATGCTGGAAACTAGTGAGTTTTCTTTATTACTTACCCTATTGAGGCCATCAGAACACAAATAAGACAGAAAATTACTTATTTAAACCAATTATTTCTAGAGAGTACAAACATGTCTATGAAAACAATATAAACTCAATTTAATCTCTCCAAATTACAAAAATGTTATATTTTATATGATCAGAATGTATATTATATATTATACATACATATACAGAAGCAATAATTGCAAAACATGAAAACATGTTTGAACTAATGCAGTTAATGTATACATGACCTATTTCAATTTTTATGCAGACCCATCATTATGGACAGAATTAAATTTCCTCAACACAGAAATTTAGGTGATGATGGATGGGTAATTTTGTGTATAGGAGAGCAAATTAATCCAATAATTTATCGAAACTCTCTCCAAAGGGAAAGGTTTACTGTTAGAAAAACACAATTTAGTGTTATCTAGAAAAGGCAACAGAGTAGTTGGAACAGGAATCTGAAGAAAATGAAGACAATGTGGGTTCTTTGTGATTTGTTAAGTCAGAGAAAATAACTGATTTGTTGTTTTGAAGTTGAATTCCTGAATAATCAAAGCCACTTCCATATGCATCTCAGCTTCAAGGTTTCCATCAAGTCCTATTAACTTATAAAATCTGGGTTTTCCTCTTCCACGTGGATCTCCCAGCAAGAATTTACATTCAGCTAAAAGACCTAGCAGAAACTGTCTTATTTACGCAATTGAAAGAGAAAAAAACAGATTAAAATTCTTTTTTCTAAGTATAATCAGATGAAAGAGGATCATCAAATTCATGGAAAGAGACAATAAAATCACATAAAATAATTAGAATATATAAGAGAAAAAGTAAAAGATATAGACTAAAACCAAAAGATCCAACACAACACTAATAGGAGTTAAGAAATTCAGAACAGGGGCTCCTGGGTAGTTCAGTCTATTGATCGACCTCGGCTCAGGTCAAGATCTCAGGGTCCTGGGATTGAGCCCCAGGTCGGACTCCCTGCTCAGCATGGAGCATATTCAAGATTGTCTCCCTCTCCTGCTGCTCCTCACTTCCCTTCCCCCACTTGTATTATCTCTCTCTTAAATCAATCAATCTTTTTTTAAAAATATTTTATTTATTTATTTGAGAGAGAGAATGAGATAGAGAGAGCATGAGAGGGGGGAGGGTCAGAGGGAGAAGCAGACTCCCCGCTGAGCGGGGAGCCCGATGTGGGACTTGATCCCCGGACTCCAGGATCATGACCTGAGCCGAAGGCAGTCGCTTAACCAACTGAGCCACCCAGGCGCCCTCAATCAATCTTTAAAGAAATTCACAACAGAAACCATGGTGCAAAAGATATAATCAATAGAATAACGCATTGATTGCAATTCCTGTCATCACAGCTTAAAAATATGTTCATAAATTGGACTATTTTGAAATAGCTCTATTGCCATCAACATCTCTTCCAGTTGCTCTTCCCTTATTGCAAACATTTCCTTTCTTCAGTCCATTCTTCTTTCACAAGTAGTTATTTTCCGGTTAAACACAGAATAATCTCGATCTCCTGTTCCTCCTCTTCTCAAGATCACCCAGGAGCCTCTCTGCCCAATCAGAGTAAAATCAAACTCCTTTCAATATCCCACAAGGTCCTATCATCCATGCCCTTATTATCTGACCCCCTTTTTTTCCTCTCCCAGCTCTTTTTGCTCAGCCATATAGGCACTGGCATCAGGTTTTGCAACATTATTTCTTATACAAATATTTCCAAAAACTAAATGAATCATTTGTTTACCTTATTTAGCTCTGAACTCAGATGTCATCCTCTTCAAGAAGTTTTGCTGAGTCCTCACGTTTAAATTTGATGCAAATTTAATTGCACCCAACCCTGACAATATACACCTTCTCTATTTTCTACCTGGCATTTACTGCCATCAAAAATCCTCTCAACTGTTTTTCTTTGATTATCATTAATTTTTTTCTCTGCCAATAGAACGTAAGATTCAACATGACAAGATTTGTTTTTTAATTACAACATTCCCAACAGTGCCTGGCATACAGCAGATGCTTGATAATAAGTGAATACATATTTAATACATTAACTCAAGAATAATGATTGAATGGGTAAATCAAGTTTAGAATTAAGAAGTCTCCCATTATTAGAAATACTTTTACAATGTTTCAGAACACAGTTCTTTTAAGACAATAAAAATCATCCAGAGAGAGATGGAAAAAGCAGACACTAAGAAAGTAGTGCTTATTAACCAAAGAACAAAGAACATCAGACTGACTTCTCATCTTTCATCAGCAAAATATGACGATAATGACCATCGTGAAAAATTTTCAATGTTTGTAGGAAACATTATGAAAATTATACAGAGGGAAAATAACTAATATCACTTAAGAGAAAAAAAGCAAGAATTTAGATAAAATATAGTTACATATTAACAACTTCATTTTTTTCATATTAGCAACTTTAAAAACCATGTATTTATTGGCATTTCAAGTACAGAAAAGATAAAGTATTGTAGAAACGATGTTTAATATTTTTAAACTCTAAAACATCCGTGACCCTTGCAGAGAAAGTTTTATGCTTTTGCCATTTTTGCTCAGGTTAGTTCTGGATGACCCTTAGTATGATACAAACCCATATTTTATTTAACAATAAGTAGAATGCTCTGTTTTGCTGTTTTATCATTGGTGTCTTTTTTTTTAAGATTTCGTTTATTTGAGAGTGAGAGGGAGAGAAAACAGGAGCAAGGGAAGGAGTAGAAGGAGGGGCAGAGGGAGAGGGACCACCGGACTCCGTGCTGAGTGAACAGAGCCCCATACAGGGCTCTATCCCAGGAACCGGAGATCTGACATGAGCCAAAATCAAGAGTCCTTGCTTAAACAACTGAGCCACGTAGGTGCCCCTGTCATTGCTGTCTTCTTAAAGGGAGAGTTAGTCGTGTGACTCGAGTTATTATATGAAATCCTCACCTCCATTAACCCCACCTCTTATAGAACTTTCCCTATCATACAGCCCTGCACACAGCCCCAGGCTTCTCTTCTGTATTCATATCATTTCCTCTCTTACTCAGTTTCAGAGGAAAGACCCCAACTTTCCTGCTGGTCTCAGTCAAGAGAACAAGATACTAAACAGCATTTCCTCCATTCCTTTATTTTATCTAAAGGAACAGACTATTGTTGGATTTCATATTTTTACTAGTCAATACATGGAGATGAGCGTAGTTACCTCTGATGTATGGCATTTTTTTAAGATTTTATTTTATTTATTTGAGAGAGCAAGAGTGAGAGAGATCACAGAAGGAGAGGGAGGGAAAAACAGACTTACCCCTGAGCAGGGAGCCTGATGCAGGGCTTGATCCCAGGACCCTGAGCATGACTTAAGGGAAAGGCAGACGTTTAGCCCACCGAGCAACCCGTTTTTTAAAATATGATTTGTGTGTCACTTAACATGGCTAATACAAGTTTTCTTTAATTATAAAGGGAAAGCTTTCTCTAAAAAACAAAATTGGGCTCCAACATACTTTATCTTCTTTATAAAAATCCTCAGTTTAGATAATAGCGATAAGACTTAGAGAAATTTCCTTTTCAGGTATTTTAGTCAGCATCAAACATATTATGAGCTTATTTCATTGCAAGCCATAGATCAATGCTAACATTGTAAAAGGAAGTATGTTTTAAGTGGTGAAGGTAAGTAATATATTTTATATGCAAACAGTATAAATCTGAATAATATTGCACTATAAATATTTTTCTTATTTAGAGTCTTAACCTTTTCTCTCCAGTATTCAGAATAATTCAGTTGCTATCATTATTCTTAATGTAGAAGACCTAACTTCCTACCTCCTTATCTTTTGAGATTTCACAGTATAAATAAAATCCTTGAATAAATTCCTTTTGATTTGAATAAATGCACAAAATAAATTGCCATGTATAATTTTCTCTCTATATATGTCTATATAAACATTTTATAATAGTGCACATTCTTTCTACTGAATTTATGGAATTAAGAGATTTTTAAGGACCTTTGAGACATATTTTCATCAATTAAAAAATATGACATAGTAAAATCAGAAGAAAAATGTAATTAGGTATTTGAGTCCCAGGATAATATATGTTTCATTCCAGACATTTTCCCTATCAAAAGTGAATGTATTTAAAAATAAAAATAACAAACTTATATCCATGGTATTATTTATTCCTTACCCTAAATTATACATTTCTAAAATATGTAATGTCTTAATAATAAATCAATAAAATTGCATGTGTTCTTCAAAATAGAAAGTGTTGTGGTTGTTAAAATATGAACTCTAGGTCTCACTCAGATGTTAATACATACCAGCCAACAAAAGCTAGGTTCTGCTAACCCAATATTTAACTCCCTTATCAATATAATGGGCAGGGTAAGGTACCTGATTCAAAGGATTTTTATAATAACTGGGTGAGATACTACATGGAAAACACTATTATGTTAACACATTCCATAGGTTAAGTTTACATTATCTAATTTTTTGCAATAATAAATTTTAAAAATATTGTTTTTTAAAAAAATTCTGGTTCATGATCCTAGGTAAAGACTTTTCATTGCATAATGTTTTATGTTTTTCTCTGTTACTATATTAAAAAAGAGTAAAATGAAATCACACTCAGAAATTAGAATAAACTGTTTAACACTAATAAACTGTTTATTTATGTTAAAAGTTTATAAATTTTAAGTGAAAACAACAAAAAAACCCAGAAAAATAGATGATACAAATAGAAAAAATCCTGCACAGTTAATTGCAAATGTGCATTTTTTTCCAAATATTTTCATCCTGATATTTTTATCATTACCAATTAAAATAGAAATATATTTATTTTGAAATCCACAATTCCAATTAAACTTCATCACATAAACAATAATAGAATACTGCACATGCACTATTGAACTAAGACTGCCAATTTTAAATTCTACTTTATCAAACTACTGAAACACAACATTTAAACTATTTTAGATCCAAATGTATTACACTAGTTAAAATATATTAGAAAACCAACCCTAATTTGTAGATAATATGTAGTCCTATAAAGCTAATGTATTTATATAATTGTATGAAAATTAAAATTTTAGGCTACTTGGATATTCATAAAAATAAAACCACAGCAGATCCTATTATATGATTCAAGCTCTTCTTGAGAAAGAGTCCACAGCTTCAATTCACAATTTTTATGAGCTAGAAAAAAATCAAGACTTTAAAAAGACATTTATTTCAAATAACTGAAGAAATAATTTAATAAAGAATAATACATAATAAATTAGGTAATAAGGAAAATACAGCATTGGTTCCACTGAGTTTCCAGATGTCAGATTTGGTTCCTTGAACTAATGGAGCTTAATTGGGGAGATATATAGTAAAAAGATGAAGAATTACAGATTGACATCAGAGCTCTAAAGGAAAGTAATTTTTTTTATGAGAAGTTACAGTACTGTAATCGACTTAAACCAGGCACTAGGAGTTCTGTATAGAAGCAATTCCTCAAAGTGCACTGAATGATTTTTTTCACTAGGTAGGGTAAAATAGCTCCAAAGATCACATGTCCATGGATTAACAGGTTTAAAAATATTGAATGTTGTATATTACATATATTTATGAGCCTTTCAAGGACACTAGAATGAGCTGTACCTCTTTTGATTTTTTGAATTTTCACAATGAATTTCCCCTTTTGCACTTGCCTCTTTGCCATTCATAGACTTTTGAAAACTTGTTTTCATTTCAAAAAATTATGTCAGTAACCTGAATTTTTCTGACATATTGAAATTACACTTAATAATATATATGTTTTAAGGTGACAAAAGTTGCATCAGATGCTTTTATTTGAACTTACCAAGCAAAAATGATAGTTAAATTACTTACTATCCAAACATATCTTAGATACAATGAACCTTAGATAGTCATTTACATCTGAAAATAATAAGACATAAGCCTAATATGATCAAACCAGTACAATGTTCATAAAGGATATTTTTGAAATATATACTCTTGCAAATATATAACATTAATTTAAGCCAGTCACATATATTGCTATGACACACTAATAAGTAGAAATAGACATATATATTTGATGGAATTGTGTACTTAACACTGGAAGAAAAAGCAACAGAAAAAATATACAGGAAGGAATATAGGAATATATAGAGTTCAAGAGAGGTGTGTGTGTGTGTGAGAGAGAGAGAGAGAGAAAGACAATATATGCGTAATTTTATATGTATTTTTATATATAGTTATATATTTTATATAATCATGATTATTTGTATATTAAAATATTTCAGCATAGCCTTTGGGATGGAGAAGGTTTATAAAGTTTTTCATAAAATAGCACTTAATTGCTAATAAAGCAAGGATGTTGTACACTTTCTTGTAGCTGTTGAGAGCAATTGCAAGATCAGAGCATGTAGTTTACTTTTTTAAATTTTTTTAGTTTTTATTTATTTATTTATTTATTATTTGAGAGAAAGAGAGAGAGTCCAAGAGGGGGGAGAGTCAGAGGGAGAAGCAGACTCCCCACCGAGCAGGGACCCCGATGTGGGACTCGATCCCGGGACTCCAGGATCATGACCTGAGCCGAAGGCAGTCGCTTAACCAACTGAGCCACCCAGGTGCCCCCAACTCTATTTTTCCAATAAAGATGAGAAATTTTGAGTATTCAAGCAGGAACGAAATATAAGAGAGAAAAACATGGGGAAAATTACTTATACATGAGAATTCAGTGTTTCCCTCTTACTTTCTGGCTGGAAAACAGAATGTACTAAGTGAAATTTATTTAGATGTACTCAAATGTAAATTTGAAAATTCATGATTGCACTTTTTAATTAAAGAAAAATATAAACACATCAAAGAGGTTCTCAATTTCCAAATAAGATGAAATCAGTTGTCAACTGTTGGGAAACTATATGGAATTACCTATTAACTTTGAGCAGCAGGGTAACTATTTCATGAAAAATGGCAAACAAAACCAATTAACAGGAACATACAGCTCAGGACAAGGTGCCTAAAATTTTAAAGTTAAATCAGTCAGTCGGTCTGTCAGTCAATCTGTCTCTTTCTCCCTCTCAACCTTAATTTTATCAAAGTTTTAAACAAGAAAATACTTGACAGTTAAGGACATCAAACCTCAGGGCCTCAGAAGCAATTTGCTCCAAATGCATTTGTGTTTAGATTTTAGGCTGAAGCTTGTTTTCTGCTGATGAATTGTCATCTCCTACATAGTAGACATTACTAGGATTTATTCCACAGAAAGTCTTATTCACACTTTCTGGCCTCCTGGAAGGAGACCAAAGTACAAGAGTAATAAGTGCTCTCATGTAGAAAGGTAACTGGTACCCTAATGCATACACCAAAATTTGCCCCATTGTGTATAGAGCTTTAGTAGGTGGTTTAATCTGAAACACGGCATGGGCCTTCTGGAAACCAAGATTTTCTCACCAGGGGTGGCCTGGACTATTTGTGCTATTGAAGACATGGAAAATTTCACATTTAGTGGGAACATCATGCTCATAGGAAAATTTGGTACATTTATATTGAAAATTGAACTCATATACCCTCAGTCTGGAAAGACCTATAAAAGGTGCTGGTAGATCTGAGAGGATACAAAATGACCTACTGTTGATAGTGGGAGAAACTACTCCCTCCGATTCTTCTTGGTGGAAATGCTTCTCATTCAGTGGTTGCATAAGGCATTTGCGACTGTAGCTACATTCACACACCAGAACACACCTACATGGGGAGCATGATAGAATCAAGAAAGGGAGGATAAATACAGCATAATGGGAAAGTGGAGAGAAGCATACGTGACTTCATAGATTCTAACTGACTTCTTCAAATTTCCCCAGAACTTTTAGAAAGCAAACATTTAAAAGAAAGTATGAAGTCATAAAAGAATCACCAGATTGTTAAAAAATGCATATCTATGAATACATATATAGATACATAAGTGTACATTTAGATAGATATATAGATATAACATGCATAATTCAATAGCCTAATCCTAAACACATTTAGTTGAATTTCAGAAATCAACAAAACAAAACCCTGTGAATAAACCAATTGCTGTTATTTAATACATGTAAGTTAAGGTGTTTCTATAGCTCTGAAATTTGGCACTAATTAACAAATTTTAATTATCTTGTATATTATCTCATAATGACATTTAAAATGTTAGAATAATTATATTAAACAACTAACTATATGTAATGCTGCCAAATTAACAACTTGGGCTCTCGTCTTGTTTTGACCTGACTTTGGCCATATATTTTCTTTTATTTACTTGGTTTTTACAATATATTTTAAATTAATCTTCTTGTCATTCACTTAGACTACTATAACCTAGCCATCCTTTTCACCATGGATGGGTCATTATTAAAGACAAATCAGATTATAGCATTTTCACGTAATATGTTCAGTGATGCCCTATTACCTTCAAGCTGAAATCAGAACAATTTAGTATGGTATATAAATTCCCTTGTCAATGGGCTTCTGTCTCCACATCCTTATGTTTACATATGCTTTCAGTTCTACTAATCCTTCTTCTGTACTGGAAATTTCCTAAAAGTACAACATAATGTAAACTGTTCTATGATATGGATGGATTTTTTAGTTCTAGATTTTTGCCATATAGTCATCTTCCTTCTCAAGACTCAGTTCAGTATGTGTAAAATGGCAACAGGATTGTCATTTGTGTGAGGTCCCAATTCCAACTACATTTTTGAAATAAAATCCTATTGATTTTTTAAAATCATAATATATTTTACAAAACTCAAAATGCACAATACACTATGAAGTGAAGAGTTTCCCTCCCTGCCTTTTCATCTGACCACAGGTTCTCTCTTCTTGGCAACAGCTGTTTGATAAAATTATTTGTGTGTACCCTTCTAGAGTCAAGGCATGCAGATATCCATACCTTGAGATTCATTCACAGTTTTTGAAACACCATGTTAGATACTCAGTATATAAAGTGAACAAAAGTCTCAAAATAAAAACCTGTTCTTAAGAGAGTACATTTATAAAAGCAATTGAAATACAATGTTCAACAAGAATGTTACAATTTAATAGCCTATGAACTTTGCATTTGACCAGTGGATGTGCTTTGTTTAGTCTACAGAGTGTTTAAAATATAAGCCATAATTATTTATCAACAGGTAAAAAAATAATTTACAGCTTTTTCTTGAAAAATAGGAAATGTGGACATAAAAAACATACTTTATTTCTCTGTATGTGTGTGCTTATCTATTATAAATTCACTTTCTTATATGCATGTGTGTGTAATTCTATGAATTTTGATAGAAGTATGGAGTCATGTCACCATATACCCAATAAAAATAGAGAAAGTTCCATCAATCCCTCAAACAATCTCTCTTGTGCTCACCCTTTTTAATCAAACCTTTTCCCCACTTCGGACCACTGGCCACCAGTTATCTGTTTCTTCTCCCATTAATTTTGTCTATTGTAGAATTAGATAAAAAAGTGACATCATATAGTATGTAGGCACAGAAGGCTTCCCTGAATTAGGGCACATAAAATGCACTTTGTTGAATATTCAGTGGTTTGTTCCTTCTTATTATTAAGTAATATTCCACTGCATGGATGCACGTCAGTTTATTTGTGCATTTACCAATGAAAGGGCATTTGGGTGGACTTCTGATTTTGTAATTGTGAACAAAGTTTCTAAAATCATTCATAGAGAGATGTTTGTATGAATGTAAGTTTTCATTTCTTTGGGGGAATGCCCTAAAAATCACCTGTGCTTTGCCTATTCATCTATCCCTACTCCATAACTACTGGCACCATTGCTCTCTTTGCTGTTTCAGTGGTTTTGTCTTCTCCAGAATGTCATATAGTTGGAATCATATCATATAGATCCTTTTCAGGTTTGCTTCTTTATTTAGTAATATGCCCTTACATCTCCTCCATGTCTTTTCACAGCTTGATAGATCATTTCTTTTGAGCACTAAATAATAGTCCTCTGTCTGAAGTACCAAAGTTCTCTATCCATTAACCAAATGAAGGGCATCTTGGATGTTTCTAAGTTCTGGCAATTGTGAATAAAGCTGTTATAAATATTTGTGTGCAAGATTTTGTCTTGACATAAATTTTAATTCATTGAGGTAAATGGCAAAGACTGTGATTATTGGATCGTATGGTAAAAGTATTTTTAGTTGTCTTAAGAAACCTACGAACTGTCTTCCAAAGCAGCAATGTCATTTCATATTCCCACCAACAGTGAATGAGAGAGAGTTCCCGTTGTTTAACATCTTCATCGACGTCTGATGTTTGTCAGCGTTTTGGATTTTGGCCATTTTAGTGGGTGTGTAGTGGTATCTCATTGTTTTAATCCGCATCTCCTTCCTGATATATGATGTTGAGCATATTTTCAAATGCTATTTGTCATCTGCACATCTTCTTTATTTATTTGAATAAGCATTAAGCTAGAATGTGATGTGAATGATAAGCTCTCTTCTAAGAGATTGCAAAGACAAGAAATCTCACCCCTTTATGTAATCAAATAGATACAACCCATTGCATTCAAGTTCTCATGATAAACAGTAACAGTCATCTAAATAAAACAAATTGACAGTACCATTTGTCATATGCAGTTTATCCTAGATTCATCTGGTAACTGAGAGGGCTATCTATGTTTGCTAATTTGCTTATCCGTGGGAAAAATAATTTTTTCATATCTTTATAACGGGTGGTTATTTTTATAACTTGAAGCACCTTAGGCACTTAGTTTCCCACAGAAACTGGAAGATAGAAAGCCTATATTTTTTGATGATTTTAAAGAGATGGTGTTCAGATCCTAGAGAAAGACTATGGTGTCTTAAACTCAAGAGTTTTATTAAAAAAGAAAAAAAGATTTAATGTATTTCAGAGACAAAGAGAGAATTCAACAATTTATTTAGATTAAAATGACTGAGAACTTACAGTTAGTTAAGTTAATGCTCCAAGAAAAAGAAAGGGAAGTCTCCGCTTATTTTCAACAGGAAAAGTTTAGACTCTTGTTTTTAATTTATATTAGTCCCTCCATCCCCCCTGGTCTTTTTACAATACGCAGCTAAGATTTGCAACATCCTGCTAAGGTTTAAGTATAATTAAGTCATTCCTTTGCCCATAAGCCTTCCATCTCACTTCAGAGTAAAAGCCACACCATTAACAATGGACTTCAATTGTCCCTTCTACCGGAATCTCATTATTCACCTAGATTATTCCCTCAAATACTTTAGGTTTTTGCACAAATCTCCATATCTCAGTCAGCTTTTTCCTAACTGTGCTATTTAAATTTGCAAACACTCTCCCATGCCTGTGTCCTCTGCCCCACATTCTCTGTTATTACTCCAAGGCATTTACCACAATATGTAGGCCAAAAACAGTGCAATAGTTGTTATCCAATAAATGTTTATTTCCTGGCATACAGTTTAAATTAAATATTTTTGAAGTAATTAACAAAAGGGAAAAATTATAAGAATGGAGAAAGAAGATTAAATAGGAAGCTGTTGTAAAAACATAGTCAAGAGCTGGGATTTTATTAAAAGCAAAAGGTTGGTAAAATATGAATGGATCTGAGAGGCTTGTTAAGATAATAGAATCAATCAGACTTAGTAGTTGGTGGGAGATGGGCCAGAAAATAGAGAGAGAAGTCAAATGTAAAATCTATGATTTCAGAATGAGCAAAAGAACAGTTAGTGACATCATTCATTATAATATAAAATGCAGTGAAATCATTTTGGGCGAGATAATAATGATTTGTATTTTAGTCATGAGATAGACACTTTTTCTGCCACTTACCAGATTTGGAAATTTTTTTAAGACCTCCTAGTCCCTCAGTTTCCTTACCAATAACAAAAACACCTATTTCAAGATACTTATAAAGTGCTAAATAAAGCATCTAGCATACAATAACAACTAAATGTATACTAAATGTATACTCAGTATTTTGAGGCTATAATTTGTTTTCATCATTAGTATCTCATCCAGCAGCAAATGGATTTATGGGTATGAGTTTATATTTATGGATTTTCATGGTGTTATGTATACATCAGTACATCAGTCCTTTGACCAATTTATTTATAAATTAGATAATATTCCTGTTCTTCTGTGAGCTAACAGGTTTATAAGAAATGCTAATATGTTAGCTTCATGAGGTAATTGTCTACAAAAATTATTGTGTATATAACTATAATTTTACATTTTAAGATAATTTTGATATACAATGCATGTATCTTAATTATTAACAAGATCCAAGAGTAATAAACTTTACAATATTCTGTGTACATTTTCTGTATCTAATTATTTATGATCTTGAATTTTATAGGAAGGTTAAAATAAAGCAAATTTCAGTTTTGTACAGTAATGCAATTTTTAAAATAAATATTCTAGAAATATTGCTCAAAATATTTTCAGTTGCAAATAAAAATACTAAAAATATGTGACTCTGACTCAATAATTTTTTGTAAGAAACTGCATTTTCATCTTATTTTAGTTGTCCTATGTAATCAATTATTGATATGTGTCCTTTCTACCCAAGTTAAAAAAAAAAAAGGTAACAGTTATAATTAAACAAGATGGCCTTAATATCCCCCTCAGCTTGACTAAAGTTTAGACTGGTTTCCTCCTCATGGGTAGGCATCTGACCTCCCTTTCCTTAAAACATTTATTTTCAAAAACTTGCAATAGCAATTCTTTCTCAGGTCCTTTAAGATATAAATCTTCTTCCTGCCTCATGCCAGTTTTAAAACCCAGAAGGGTCCCCCGAAGGCCCTGGGAGCCATCTTTAAAATGTAATCCTCAAAAAAAGAGCCTTTATTTTCCTGTCTTTATGGAGGGTCAGAGCCTAACTTCGAAAAGTACCAATTATAAACACTGATGGCCTAATTACATTGGCCAACGTCCCCACTTACAGTCTAGTACTTTTCTACTAGCTCACCCCAGTGCTTAAAATTCTTCCACCTTTTGTTATAGTGGAGCTGAGTTCAATCTCTCTCCCCTATTGCAACAGACTTGAATAAAGTCTACCTTGCCTGTTTAAGTTACCTACTGCATCTATCTGTTCCATCATATAATATAAAAATAAATTTAAGAGCTTATTAGTGTTTCTTTTGCTTTGATTCTTTGTTTTTGTTTCTAGGAATATGTTCACTTAAGGTATATGAGAATAGCTGGCCATTTATGATCTATCAGAGTATATCAGAGTTAAAAATCATTCATGATTAGGTAATGTGGCTGGGACTTCTTCACAGTATACTATCTACCTATATACTCTATGGGATTGTTAGCTATGCTGAGATTATAAAATATTGCAATATAAAAAAGAGTAGTTAGGATGTGAGGTGTTTTTCTAAGCTCTCTATCCAGCCTTGTGTTCCGGAGGAAACCAAAACCAATGCTTTCATAAAAAATTATTAAGAGGAGGGCTCCTGGGTGGCTCAGTCATTAAGCATCTGCCTTCGGCTCCGGTCGTTTCTGGGATGGAGCCCCGCGACGGGCTCCCTGCTCCACGGGAAGCCTGCATCTCCCTCTGCCCCTCTTCCCTCTCTCGCTGTGTCTCTCTCTCTGTCAAATAAATAAACAATATCTTTAAAAAAATTATTAAGAGGAAGATAACCCAGTGGTTCACAAACTCCTAGACACACACATCACATAAGGATGATATACGACTCTAAAATGATTCTTTTATTTTTTAAAAATAAATCCTAGATAGCATTTATCCCATTCCTTTTTACTTCACAAAAAATGTAGTCTCTGATACAATTTTTCAGACACTATTATCTGAATATAATAACAATTTCAAAATATTCATGAAGCCAAAAACATGTTCTCATTTTTTGGGCAGGGATTTCCAAGGCTGAAAGCTCAAATTGTGCAGGCTTCTGTGGCCTTAATCTTTTCTCATGCTGTAACCTGTAGAGCTCCTTAGAGTTACTGATTCTGTCACATTTCTAGGTGAGCAAAGAAAGCATGTCAAAGGCTAAATCAATTTGTGTTTTGGTAAATAGGGTGTGGAAACTCAAGTGCACAAGTCATATCTAGCCTGATTTCTGCTTGACCACAACTATTAAATGGAATCAGTAGCAAATGTACAGAGTCAAAAGGCTTGCCCTTGACAAGAGAAGGAGAACAATGGAAAGGTAGTAATGACTCTGTCCTGTTACCAAAAAAAAAAAAAAAAAGATAAAAAAGCCAATTGCCCTTCTGAACTTCCCATTCAAAACCAAGTTGCAGGAAAACAAACAACAGCTTGGTCCTCTGGTACTGAAAAATACATTACAAACATAAGCCATTTAGTTACTCATTATTCCTTCATTAAAGAGAACTGTGACCATTATTCCATGACCACCAGATGCTTGCTAATGAGCAAACATTTCCTTTTTAGGAAAATAAAAGCTGCTATCAAGTTTCAATAGAAAAATTCATTTAAAGTATTCAATTTGCCTTTTCTTTCAATATTTATTGGAAATAAATATATTTAGTGCTGCTATATTTTGCATGGCACAGGGAACAATGATGATCATACATGGCTATGGTTATCTCTTAATAATTAAGTTAGTGAAAAATGTCATGTTCTTTGCATTTTAATAAAAAGACATAAAATTGTGAAATAATGTAAATATTTCAAAAGTACAGTTTCATTTTCTAAGTCAGTCAGAGAAAAACAAACACCACATGATTTCATTCATATGTGGAATTTAAGAAACAAAACCAAAAAGCAAAGGGAAAAAGAGAGAGAGAGGGAAGCAAACCAAGAAACAGACTCTTAACTATAGAGAACAAACATGGTTACCAGAGGGGAGGTGGTGGGGGGACGGATGAAATAGGTGATGGAGATTAAGGAGGGCACCTGTTGTGATGAGCACCAGGTGATGTATGGAAGTATTGAATTACTATTGTACACCTGAACTATTATTACACTGTATGTTAACTAACTGGATTTTATATAAAAACTTTAAAAAACGGGTAATTTATACTAAAAAAATCAGAAAAATGATCAGCACAGAGAGAGAACAAAAAATATAATTGTCAGAAAGAATACTGTCATTCTCTAACAAAGGTAAGCACTTCTGTAAACATAAGGACAATTTATTGGGTCAGAATGTTAAATATTACTGGTTTATTACAATTTATATATAAAACCTTTTACTGATTTTCATACATTTATGTTGTTTACAACTACACTGGTAAAAATAATTCCATGAAAACATCCTTGCAGATGTAAATGAGATTATTTTTAATAGAAATTAAAACCTAAATTTTCTTAATAATACTCTACTAGTACCAACCATTACCCTCTGTCCTCTATTAGGAAGATTTTCATGATTTTTTTCTTTCTTAGAAAACATTAGAGAAATTTCATTATTACAGAAAACTGGCAAATACTTTGTTAGCATAATAAGTTCAGGGTACATATTCTGAGAAATAAAGCTTGTGTATTTAATTGAAAAAGGAAATTATTACAAATTCCTCCTCTCACTTTGTTATGGGATTTTCCTGCTGCCCTTCTCAGCAAGAGATGAAGGTTATTTTTCCACCTCATGGAATAAGTATTGGTCTTGTAAACTGGGTTGACTGACAAAACGTATTGGACATGCATTGTGGGAATTCAGATGCTAACCTGAAGAGGACTGGAAGTTTCCACTCTCACTCCCTGGCAATTTGTTCTCAAACTGCCATGCAAATAATCCCTATCCACCCTACTGAAGGATTATAGATCACATGAAGGACTATTTTAGCAGAGTTTCTCTAGAACTGTCATCTGACTACCAACTGACAGCCAACAACCAACACCAGACATCTAAGTCCATCTTAGAATGTCTAGTAATAGTAGAGTCACAAGATGACTACGGCTTACCAGTGACCCCAGACAGAACTCACAGAACTGCCCATTTAAGCTCATTCCACATTGCTGACATACAAGATTATGAGTAAATAAACTGATTGTTTAAAGCCTTAGGGTTTTGTGGTAATTTGTTATACTGATAAATCTACAAGACATCTAGTTTCTGAAATAAACTTCAATCTGTTCAGGAGACCCTGATAAAGACCTTTTGAATAACAGCTAAAAAAAAAGTAAGTAGGGTGCCTGGGTGGCTCTGTTGGTTAAGCGACTGCCTTCAGCTCAGGTCATGATCCTGGAGTCCTGGGATCGAGTCCCACATTGGGCTCCCTGCTCAGCAGGGAGTCTGCTTCTCCCTCTGACCCTCTTCCCTCTCATGCTTTCTATCTCTCATTCTCTCTCTCAAATAAATAAATAAAATATTAAAAAAATAAATAAATAAAAAGTAAGTAATATTTCTTGGTAAGCAATGTGCTCAACATTTTACATTTATTGCCTCTAATAATCCTCAAAGTAATACACTTAGTACTTTTTGTATCTCTACTTTATAGATGTTGAAACTTCAAGAGAAATTTAAAATGTTGTCCAAGTTTCCACAACAAGAAAGATGGACAAATGAATTCAAACTTAGTCTAACTATTAAGGCAACATTCTTAACTAGTACACATATCTTGTATGTATTTTGTATCTTGCTCCTCCTATTTTTCATAATTTCCAATAATAGTGCTTACTACAAGGAGTAAAAATATTGAAACTTGCAATAACACCATACCTTAAGGTGAGAAACCAAACAACACTGGTATAAAATAACTTTTTGTAATTTTTTTCTGTGTCTGTTCATAGAATAGAATGCCTTCTTGACAGAAGCTCAATAATTATGCCTGTATGAAGTTTTATGTGGCTAACAGAATACATCACTAAATAAAGAACAACAGTTTACTTTCAACTAGACAGGAAATAGGAATGGCACTAACTTGGGCATTCTCAGAAATGTAAAGTTCTATAGCAATGAGCTACAATCACTGAGAGTCATCAAGAGGCTCTCAGAAAAAGAAGTAAAAATTATACAAGTATCAGGTTAGGACATAAGACAAATTAAAATACAAGCCAATATGCTTCCTTGATCTGATGATATGACAAGTGGAAATGAATCAAAGATCAAATATACACTATTAACATTTTCAGATAAATATGACAGGTTTATTGAAAAATATGTAAAAGATAGCATACCCGTTTTTATTTTTGAATGATCACAGAAGAACAGGCTTGCATTTTATGCATTTTTCAAGCATACATACTGACCAAAAAAAATGAAATGTTGCTTCTCAAGAGGAGGATCTGGTCTTTTTGAATATTTCTATTTCCAATATTAAATGACAAAATTTATTAAAAGAATATTCAAAGATTTACCAAGAAAAGTTGTGATCTATGAATTTACAACTTTAGTAAATGGTATTTTAACTTATTTTTGAATTATGCTTTCTTAATGCTGTAAGATAGCATATAATTATGGTAAAACATGACCCCTTTCTTTCTCCCTGTATGTGTACACAAACAAATAAATGCATATATATTGACTACACATTATACATATATAACTCTGTACATGTATAGTTATATATATACTTACATTTTCTTTTATATAGTATCAACAAAATGGCAATACTTTTTTTTTTTTTAAAGATTTTATTTATTTATTTGAGAGAGAGAGAATGAGAGATAGAAAGCACGAGAGGGAAGAGGGTCAGAGGGAGAAGCAGACTCCCTGCCGAGCAGGAAGCCCGATGTGGGACTCGATCCCGGGACTCCAGGATCATGACCTGAGCTGAAGGCAGTCGTTTAACCAACTGAGCCACCCAGGCGCCCCAAAATGGCAATACTTAAAAAAAAGTTATATATGGGGCGCCTGGGTGGCTCAGTTGGTTGAGCGACTGCCTTCAGCTCTGGTCATGATCCTGGAGTCCCGGGATCGAGTCCCACATTGGGCTCCCTGCTCAGCGGGGAGTCTGCTTCTCCCTCTGACCCTCCCCCCTCTCATGTTCTCTCTATCTCATTCTCCCTCTCAAATAAATAAATAAATAAATCTTTAAAAAATAAATTATATATGTACTCAAAGAATACAAAAATACTGATTTGAAGGGATACATGCACCCCAATGTTCTTAGCAGCACTATCAACAGTAGCCAAATTATGGAAAGAGCCTAAACGTCCATCAACTGATGAATGGATAAAGAAGAGGTGGTGTATATATACAAAGGAATATTACTCAACCATAAAAAGAATGAAACCTTGCCATTTGCAATGATGTGGATGGAGCTAGAATGTATTATGCTGAGCAAAATAAGTCAGTCAGAGAAAGACAAATACTATGTAATTTCACTCATATGTGGAATTTAAGAAACAAAACAGATGAACATAGAGGGTATATAGAGAGGCAAACCATAAAACAGACTCTTAACTATAGAGAACAAACTGTGGGTTGCTGGAGGGGAACTGGGCATGGGCATAGACTAAATGGGTAATGGGCATTAAGGAGGGCACTTCTGATGAGCACTGGGTGTTCTTTGTAAGTGATGAATCACTAAATTGTAATCCTGACACTATATGCTAATTAACTGGAATTTAAATAAGATGTAAGTGTTTATAAAGTTATCTCTAGAAGTATAAAAGAATAAAAATAAATAAATAAATTATATATGCAAAAATACAGACTTGTAAAAACAAAATATACCAAAAAAGAAGGTAAAGATGACAAATGGAGATATACACCATGTTCATGGATTAGAAAACAATATTACTAAAATATCAGTTTTCCCCAATTTTTTTTAAAGATTTTATTTATTTATTTGACAGAGAGAGAGTGAGAGCAGGAACACAAGTAGGGGGAGTGGGAGAGGGAGAAGCAGACTCCCGCCAAGCTGGGAGCCTGATGCAGGGCTCAATCCCAGGACCCTGGGATCATGACCTGAGCCGAATTCTGACCCTTAATGACCGAGCTACCCAGATGCCCCATAAAACTTCCTTCTTAAGTTTACATGAGTATACAATGAAAACAGAATAGCTTAATTAAAAAAAAATTAAAACATCAAAACACAAGGCAACAAAAGATACATTAATAGAATGGATAATGGAAAAAGACTGATACACTAAATATTAAGGAGAGAGTAGAGTGTCAGAACTCTTATGTTTTGCTAATTGGGATGTAAATTATTACAAATACTTTGGAAATAAATTTTCAGTTGAATGAAATGTATGCTTATCTTAGATAATTTAGTTGTTTTCTTCCTAGGAAAAAGATTTATAAAAGAAGAATGATTACATTTTTTTTTTTAAGAGACCAAATCTGGAAACAATAGAAATGTTGAACAGTGCAATATATCTAGCAAAAAAAAAAAAAAAAATTAAAGAAAAGTACTGTTTTAAATGGTCCTGGAAATATCAGATTTTCCCTTTTATTCCACCAAAATATTAAATGACACATTGGAGTATGATTTGTAAGCCGTTAAAAATGTTTTTAGGTCAAGCTATCATGTAAAAATTAATGAGTCCTTGCATAAGACAATATTGGAAAGCATAATGGGAGTTATTCTAAGTGCCACCCTGAGGTTTTATTTTACTAGTCAGGCCACAGAAGTATAAGAGTTTACTTAGTGCTATGCTTATGATTTTTTGCTCTCAAAAGATATTGCATTTTAACTTTAGGCCACTGATCCTTTTATTGTACCTTTCATTTTTATATCCATTGAAGAATAGAGTAAGAAACATTAACTTGCAATTTTCTCTAAAGTGATTTTGTTTTTCATGTGCATGCAGTTTCTTTTTAAAGTAAAATACTGAAAGTTCTAACACTGTATAAACTAATTATACCTGGGTAATTAAGTAATTTACACTTCTTTGCAATTTAAAAAATATCTTAAACATTAGGTTTTTGAGGTGTTTTACAGAACAATTCAATTGGTAGAAACTTAACTTAAATATTCACTTATATAAACACTGCTTTAAGTAAACCTGTGTGTTCAAAGCAGTAATATAATTATTCTAAACACTTTCTAGCAGTGAAATAAAGAAACACTTGAATATACATTTAATGAAATAAGGAAATGTTATGCAGCCATAAAATAATGAAAGCATGAATATGTTAGTAATACATTATGAACATTAGTAAATATCTCTATTAATTTTATCTGTTATAATAACATGAATAGGATAATTTGTTTCAGAATTCTCCAATGTTAAATGTGAATGTCCGTTTATAGGTCAAATTAAGTGTTGAGAAATAATGTTCATTTGAATTTGAAATTATTTTCAAGTTACTTTTCATTATTTTTATTTTACTCAATATTCATTAATATCTCTAAGACTATACAAATTGATCATGTTTAACTGTTTCTTTCAATTCTTGAAATAATTTATTGTTTTCTATCAATACTGAAAATAAAGATAATATTACTGGTTAAAATTAGTAGTTAATACACCGTGTGACAGATTTCTTCTCCTTGTTTAGGAAACGATAGTTCACAAGTTCTTTTTATCTTATCTACAAAGGCTTGTCACAGTCAACTGCAAAATATTTGAAGGGTGATCTAAATAGTTATTTGAGATAATATTTAGGTTAACTGAGTGAGTGAAAATTTACAGAGAGAACAGAATAATCTCAATTTTCTCATGTCGAATTTCAGAATTAATACAGTATGTGAAAAAATAAACTTATTAGTATTATTAAATAGAACATAAATAAAACACTAACATGTAACATTCAGTGAAGCATGTACATATGTATTCAAACAAATATCTCTTCACAGTCAGTGTTTTTATTTTAACACAATATGATTGTCAGTTTTATTGGTATTACAGTGTAGTTTTAATAAAAGCTACATATAAACACAATTGTTAGATATTCAGTCACCTACCCTGTGAAACAATATCCCAAGATCAACTTAAATCACCTATAAAAATGAAAATTTGTAAAACACATTCCTCAATTAATTCTAAGAACAACATATACAAATGCAAAAATTTGAACTTGCCAATAATCACATAAAATGTTGAAGGGTTGACTGAGCAGTGAAAAATGATTCTAAGTTTAAAATTAGCTCCAGGGGAAAGCATTTCCCACATCCACTATCTTTGTATTCTTCACAGAGTTCCAAGACAAAAGACTACTTCCCACTCTGAACAACCAGAAACAATGAGCTCCTTGCCTAAATTATCACAGGACTTTTAGTCTTCTTTCCTCATAGGTCCTTAGCTTCTTTGGAAGGAGACATATGGGTGGATTTCCATGGGACTGGATTATGAGAGGCTGATTTTCAATCAGAATTTCCACTGTAGAATTTTGTGTTTTCCACTGGCATAACAATAGATCTCTGCAGGCAGACAAGGTTTATTTTTTGAAATTTTCCAACCACTCCTTAAAACTTTTTTTCCCTGTAATCCACATTGCCATTGTTTTGCTTTTTCCTTTTCTTCTTATAACATTTTTCAGCATTTTTTTCTTTCACCATTCTTGATATTTTTTTCTTTTGCCTTTTCTTACAAGTGTTCCTTCTCCAGTTCCTCTGCTGCATTTTCCTCCATTTCTTTATTAATTTTCTTCCATTTTTCCTTTCTGTTCATTCTTTTTCTGAACCCACTCCTTATGCTTTTCTTCAGCAATTACCTTTTTCACATTCTTCCTTTTCTTTTCTTTTTTCTTGCTGTTGCTTTAATTCCTGCAGAGCTTCTGTTGCAGACAGTCATGTTCTTTTTCTTTGCCAACATATCACATTTCCCATGGGGTCAGGTGGCTTCCTGGGTAGGTCCACCCATTTCTGTTCTTCTTGGTTATCTCCTGATTCAACCACACTGGAGCAATTTTGTACCTCTACTACTCTCAGGCTCGCCATCTTAACCTCTGAATCATGAGCATCTTCATCCACATCTTCCTCATCCTCCCCTGGCCATTGTCCTCAAACAGGAAGCTCTGGTGGCTGAGGGGAGAGAACAGCCACATGGTGAGTTTGCTGCAGCTCAGCAGCAGTAATCACAAGCAGAATGTCACCATTGCCAATCCCTGCCTCTGGGCGCCTGCCATGAGGACCTGGACCAGCAGGCGGCCAAGGACAGTACGTAGGATGGAGGTGAACCAACCTCCCACAGCCCCGCAGCCCACAGCGGGCCTGCCAAGTTCAAACCCATGGAGAGGCAGTGGGGCAGTGTTTCTTAATTAGAGTAGTAAGTAGATTTTTCACAATCATGGCTAAATGGAATTGTCACCGTAGGTCAACGAAATGAATAGCTTTACCTTGAAGTTGTTATTTTGATGTCTACTTTCCCCTCAAGGTTTTTCCAAAAACCTATTATAAATTAGACAACATCTTCTCATGGAAAAAAGAATTAATATTGGAAATTTTCTTTTGTCTCTATAAGTTATCAAATATACTACAAATGTCACAAGAACATCTCATTGAATCAAGTGCATTATAACTAAGTATAGTCTCTTGGTATACTATGATTGAGGTCTCAAGACCTATGGATAAGAAAGCCCAATTTTATAAGCACTGCTCTGATATTGACTTGTCTCTTGTATAACAATGGAAAGATATAAACACTGTACATTTCAGTTTTTTAAAATCTGAGTTTCTGGTATTTTATTGATAAATTGCATACCTGGCTTTGTTCTTTTATTTTCTACTGCTTTTTTTCCCTGTATAATATAATTAATTCTACCACTGCCTTTTTAAATTATTTTATTGTGTTTGAAAATACACTTTATATTTTATTTTTGGCATTTATCCTTCTCTTTTTCATTAGAATATCTAAAATTCATATTTCACAAAACTTCTAAATTCCAACTGTAATTTGTTGCCAAACAAAATCAGATTTTATTTCCATTTTCCCCATTGCTTAGTTCTCACTTTCAGTATAGATTATCTAGAATTTACAATAATATTTCAGTATCAAATTTTGACAGTAATTATTATTTACATTTAATAAAAAATTGATTAAAACATATTTCGATATTGTGTCTTACATTCTAACACCAGCTTTCTGGAGTTGTTATTATTCTTGTTATCCTTGTTGCTGCTTAATTGTTTAGTTGTGTAAGGGTTAGTTTTAATCTAACTTCTTGTGTTATAAAAATTATGTTGTTTTCTTCTGATATGAATGAACATTTGGTTACATGTCTAGTACTACATTCAAAATTACTTCCCTCAGCATTGAAATAATTGCTATGCTGTCTTCTATGCCTCTTATTGTTGATGGAATGCCCAATGAACCACATTATATAACCTTCTTTTCCTTTCTAGATGTCCTTAAGGTTTTCTATCTTCCCTTTAAGTCTTGAGATTTTGCCACTATTTTCTTATTTGTACTAGGTGGTGATTTTAGTGTAGTGAACACTCTTGAAACTTCACATTTTTATATTTACTTCCTTAAATTCCTCTCAGCTCAACATCAGGTACAACTTAGAAGTTGGAAAATTCTCAGAAATGGATGCAAGACATTCTAGAAAGGAAAAGAAAAATCCTGGCATTATTTGATTTGATGATGTTGAGAGAAACCATAGCTAATTTTAAGGATATCTGTATAAGATTTATTTTGTATAAAAACAATATTTTTTATGCCATCCTTCTTCCTTTTGTTACTTCTCTATGTTCCCTGGAGCCCCAGAACAAAAATCATTGAATTATGTAGAAAAGCTAATAATAAAACTAAAATATTGTATCATGAATAAAAACTTTTTCCAAATAAAATTTCCAAGTAGAAAGACTAAACTAAGTCACCAAAACAGATGAGCTAAAATCTCAGAAGAAATTATAAAATATTGCCAAATAAAAGATAAATAGAGTGCCTGGGTGGCTCAGTCATTAAGCATCTGCCTTCGGCTCAGGTCATGATCCAGGGTCCTGGGATCGAGCGCCGCATCGGACTCCCTGTTCAGCAGGAAGCCTGCTTCTCCCTCTCCCGCTCCCCCTGCTTGTGTTCCCTCTCTTGCTGTGTCTCTCTCTGTCAAATAAATAAATAAAATCTTAAAAAAATATATTAAAAAAATAAATAGACTCTATAAGAGAAGCAATTTGGCTTATGATGTATAACAGATTATCTATTATAATTATTATTATATTTTTTTATGGAAACTAAATCATAACCCACAAGTAACTTCTGGTTTTGATCTTTCTTTCATTATTATTATCTGGTAATAAAAACAAGAATCAATACAAATTTCAGCTGAATTTAAATTGAAAACTTTTTCTATATGTTAGAATTACATAATAAATTAATATTATATATATATATATAAATCACTCACGATGTGATAGTGCTATACTAGAAATCTAATATAAATGAAATGAAAACCCTTCTACGATATGCTCATTATTTAAAACAAGAGTCTTCAAATGTGACCCAGGGGGTCCTGAATATACTTTCAGTATGTCCATGAAATCAAAACTACTTTTATACAAATATTAAAACATTATTTGCACCGTCTACTCTTCGTTATCATGTATGCATGCTGCAAATTTTCAGAGGCTATAATGAACAGCAAATTGAATGTAAATGGAGAGAATACAAAAGTAGATACGAGAATCCCAGTCTTTCTTTAAGCTAGACATTAAAGTGGTTTCTAAAACTATGTAACAATGCTATATTCTCCTTAATTTTTTTGCTTTGGAAAATAATTATTTTCATAAATTTATGTTGTTTATGTTATGCAATGAAGGTATTGTTACTTTTAAAAAACACATAATTTAAAATAACTTCAGTATAATTTCTAACATGATATATAGATGGACTTTAAATTATGAAAGAAACTCTTCACTGGGCCTCAATAATTTTTGAACACGTAAGATTTCTCAAAACCCAAAATGTTTCAGAATTGCTGGACTACAGGGAAATATAATTAAGTACAAATACATTTATTTAAAAATACCTTACTCGGGGTGGGGGGATGGGTTAGCCTGGTGATGGGTATTGAGGAGGGCACGTTCTGCATGGAGCACTGGGTGTTATGAACAAACAATGAATCATGGAACACTGCATCAAAAACTAATGATGTAATATATGGTGATTAACATAACAATAAAAAAATTAAAAAAAAATAAAATAAAAATACCTTACTCGGGCACCTGGGTGGCTCAGTTGGTTAAGCGACTGCCTTCGGCTCAGGTCATGATCTTGGAGTCCCGGGATCGAGTCCCGCATCGGGCTCCCTGCTCATCAGGGAGTCTGCTTCTCCCTCTGACCCTCTTCCCTCTCGTGCTTTCTATCTCTCATTCTCTCTCTCTCTCTCAAATAAATAAATAAAAGTAAAAATAAATAAATAAATAAAAATACCTTACTCTCCAGTGACTATTCTAGTTACTAATATTACACACACACACACACACACACACACACAAACACAGGTGCTTCTAACTTATTGAAGTTTTTTACCTGGTTGGGAGGAACAAATTTTGGTTAGGAAAAGCATGAGTAGTATTAGGGTTAAGAAAGAATAGTTGCATATTCAGAAAAATAAATCCTATAAATTAATTTTAAGTAATTAAATAGGAAAGTAGCATTGTTTTAAGAATTTTTTTAACATTGGAATTGAAGAAATGAGAGCAAAGGGTATAGAATTTAAGTGAAGACTAGTTTAAGGTCTCATTGATAAAGCCTTTATAAAACCTAAGTAAACCTTTGGTGGAAAGCTTTTTAAAAACAGAATAAATATTGGCATAAAAGAAGTTCATTCAAAATATTCTACTCAGTTATGAAGGCTAAAAACACTGTTGGAATTTGACTTAACTTACAAGTGAGACAATGAGTTCAGTTGGAGACTATATACATAAGGAGTCAAACAGTATATAGGGTGTTTAGCTCTTTTTATCAAGGTCTTTTGGCAAATTAGTATGGAAGGACTTAAATTGAGATTCTCGTATTGCCTAATCTAAAGTTTATTCTACAACAATGCATCAGTTTAGTATTCTTTCACCGTTACATTTGGTTTGCTATGGATGTTGCCAATCACAAGTAATACTCTAGAAGAATTTACACATTTGGAATATGTAATTCTAAAATTGCACATGAATTTCAATGAAGAAAGAGAAATTACATTGAAGATTATAATCACATATATAGAAAAAAAAGAAGCAAATTGACATTTGGGAGGTGATAGAATACTGAGTAATTTAATCATGCCATGAAAACTGTCAATAATTCACTTCTCACTTATGTCATCATTGAAAGTAATACATATACTCATTTACAAGAAAAGTGAAAAAATATTTAATGTATTTGCTGGGGCCTAGGTTGGTTCATGACTATTGGCGAGGGACTTCTGGTTTCAGCTCTGACATTTGAAAAGCCTGGAAGTCTGGAGAGCTTCCAAGGGTGTAAGAAAATCCTTACCAGTAAAAGCAAAACTAACTAAAGTCCACAACTTTACTTGGACCCATCAAAGAACTGAGGTCAAAGGGCAAACTTCCACCCAAATTTTGGAGAGATGGACCAATCCTGAGATTCATAGCCAACAACTGCGTATGTGGAGTAGAAGCCTCTAAAGTGATAAGCAGGTAGAAATTGTTAAATGATAATTTTGATGAACTGCTAGAAGTTGAGAATAGAATAGACTGAGATTGAGATTCACCAGGGGACTGCAACATCAGAGGGTCCCTCACAATTTTGTGGAATTTTACCTCCAGGAACCTTATTCAGAATCTCTTTATGAAGATCTGAGAAAGATCCCTGCATGCTTCTGGCAGGAAGAGGGAAAGACCAGTCCTTATGAATATGTCCAATGCCTTTTGATTATAAAAGTCTCCTGCCCAGCGAGCAAAACATTACTGGTGCATTGTCCCAGAGACTTAGGCATTCCTTTTTTTTGTTTGTTTTATATATATATATATATATATATATACACACACACACACATATATATGTATATATATATATATTTAAATTTTTATTATGTTATGTTAATCACCATACATTACAACATTAGTTTTGATGTAGTATTCTATGATTCATTGTTTGAGTATAACACCCAGTGCTCCATGCAGAATGTGCCCTCTTTAATACCCGTCACCAGGCTAACCCATCCACCCACCCCACTCCTTTCTAGAACCCTCAGTTTCATTCCTTTCTTTCCAGTTCTCTTCAGTCTTGCCTCACTAAAGTGAGGAAAATTTATACTAGAGACAACACTAGTAAATTTGGTCACAACCAGAGAGATACAGGCCTACTAAAGACTGAAACTTAACTGGAAAATCATATAACACACCTGTCCTCACACATTACCCCAATATCAACAGGGCTACCATGTAATAACGGTGAATCATAACTGGAAAAGCTGCAAGACTAAGATTCTTGGAGAACCAATAAGGAAAGTCAGAAGTCAAGAGGGAAACAAAAACGAAGCACGGGAGGAATCTGAAGCCGCCTATGGCTAGAGCAAGTCTTAAGCAGAAGCCAACATAAATCCTTACATCAGGATTTATTTATTCAGTTCATATTGTCAATAAATGGAGACTGGTTTTCATTTTTTTAAAGATTTTTATTTATTTATTTGACAGAGAGAGACACAGCGAGAGAGGGAACACAAGCAGGGAGAGTGGGAGAGGGAGAAGCAGGCTTCCCGCGGAGCGGAGAGCCCGATGCGGGACTCGGTCCCAGGACCCTGGGATCACGACCTGAGCTGAAGGCAGACGCTTAACGACTGAGCCACCCAGCCGCCCCTGGAGACTGGTTTTCAACAAAAAAATAGAAGACATGCCAAAGGCAAAATAAATAAATAAATAAAAGACATTGCATGAAGAGACAAAGCATTAGGACCAAACTGAGACATGGCCTAGACATTTGCTTTATTAGTACAGAATTTAAAATAACTATGTATAATATATTAAGGACTCTAATGGAAAAATGCACAATATACAAAACAGGTTGGTATTATAAGAAGATTGAAACTTTAAGACAGAATTTTAAAAACATGCAAAAAATCGAAAACAGTGTATCAATCTGACTAGGTTATGATGCTCAGTTGTTTGTTCAAACACTAATATAGATGGTGTTGTAAAGTTATTTTGCAGATGTAATTAAAATCTGCAACCAATTGTGTATAATGGAGCTCATTCTTGATGATGTTAAGGGCCTCATCTAAATTGGAAACCTTAAAGCAAAAACTGAGTTTCTGACAGAAGGAATTCTGACACAAGACTGACCACTGAAGGGTGCCTGGGTGGCTCAGTAGGTTAAGTGTCTCCCTTTGGCTCAGGTTACAATCACGGGATCCTGGGATTGAGCTGTGTGGGGCTCCTTGATCAGCAGGGAGTCTGTTTCTGCCTCGCCCTCTGCCCCTCCCCCACCCCCGCTTGTGCACGAGCTCTCTCTCACTCTCTCTCAAATAAATAAATAAAAAGCACTGAAGCACTGAAATTCTGCTTGAGTTTCCCCCTGACCAATCTGTCTTACATATTCTGCATTTAAGACTACACTATTAATTCCTGTAGGAGTTTTCAACCTGTCCCTGTTCAATAGAGATTAGACCCACCAAATCCCCACAACTGTGTAACCCAATTCTTTAAACTCCAATCTCTCTTTCTTTCTGCCTAGATAGAAAGATTGACCCCACTGGTTCTGGTCTCTGGAAAATCCTGACTGCCACAGTCCCCAAACTAAAATGTAAAGAGAAAAAATAAGAGAAAAAAATAGAAAAGACCTTCCTAGAACTGTAGGACAATTTCAAAATGTGTAAAATACACATTATTAGAATACAAGAAGGAGACAAAAGAAAAAAAATGGAGCAGAATAAATATTTAGCTGAGAACTTTCCAAAAGTAATAACAAAAACCACAGATCCTGGAAGTGCAGAGAATACCAAGCCAATTAAATACCAAAAACAAAACAAAACAAAACAACAACAAACAACAAAAACTGACATCTAGGCATACATATCAGAAGTGTAGAGACCAAAGACAAAGATAAAATCCTGAAGCAAGCCAGTATTTTGTGGTAGGCGTTGGTTCTATCTAAAGATAGTTTTCTTCTATCTCTAGAAGAGCAAGGGTACTAATTACAGTAGACTTCTTAGCAGAAACCCCATCAACCTAGAAATCTATATCCAGAGAAACCGTCCTTCAAAATTGGAGAAATATATTCTCAGACAAATAAAATTTGAAGGAATAGATTGTTGCACCTGCCCATTAAGACAAAACGAAATTCAGAACAAGGAAAATTATCAGGGGCAAAGGGCAGCATTACCTAATGACAAAAGAATCAATTCTCCAAGCCAATCCTAAATGTGTAAGCATTTAACAAAAGAACATCAAAATGACTAAGAGTGGAGTGAGGGGGGCAGTGGTGGGAGGTGGGGACACTATAGAATTCCGAGCAGAAATATACAAATCCAATCTTACAGATTTTTCTTAAATATCACTATTTCAGTAATTGGTAGTTCAAGCAGACAAAGTATTAGTAAATATATAGTTGACTTGAAAAGCATTTCAAACAATTGATAATAGGCATTTATGGAATAATAAATCTTTGAATAATTAAATGAAAGACTAGGAATAAAATAAACAAATCACCTATGAAGATTTAAATAATTAAGTAGACAATTTGTCTTAAAAGGAAGTAGAACTTTATTCCTCAGTTGTTTTGTTTTGTTTTATTTTTATTTGTTTTTTTAAGTAAACTCCCCAGCATGGAGTGCAATTCCTTATTTCTTAATTGTGAGCTGAAAATAGTGACTTTCTCTCAACAAGTACAGCGTAGAAAAGGCAGGGGAGGGTATAACTTGGCAGTAGAGAAACTTAATTATTGTTATTATTATTACTATTATTAAATTTTAATATATGTTTTTGTTTGTCTTTTCCTGTGTTTTTTTCCTAATCTATTCTTGTATGTTATTTTCTAGGAGTATTATAGTTTTATATTTTAAAGTTAGGTCAATGATTAATTTTTATTTAACTTTTGTGAACAATGTAGGTCTGCATCTAAAATTATTTTTTTTGCATATGATTACCCAATTGTGCCAGTACCATTTGTTAAAGAGACTATCTCTGCTCCATTGTATTGCCCCTTTTTTTGATGTTAAAAATTAATGAAGTGGTTTCCTATGCTATTTATACCTATTTCTTATCATATTAGTGTATATTATTTTCTAATTTAAAAATATTTTCAATTACGAACATATATTAGACTGCTTTGAGATTATATAATTTTATCACATTTTAGTTGACTCATGTACTGAAATGCATAAGAATATACTTTTTTTTTAGATTTAGGTCATGCTTTCAGTCTATGAACTGAACCTTACTTTGTGATAACCCAGTATTTTTAAAAACATGTTGTATATATTAAGCAAACCCTACATAGAGGATGTTCTATCTGCATCTATGTAAAAATACAGATTTTTGTAACAATTTCCTAATAATTTTAGGAATTAATCCTGTAGTTCCCAAAAAGTATTCCAAAGGTTTAGAGGAAACTCACAGGGACACCAAATAATATTTTAAATTTTTTGTGAAACACAATGCGATCTTTGGATTCTGTGCATTCTAATATTTTTTTTATAACTACTTCACACATGGAGCTATCCTCTGTTTTGGTCTAGGGTATCAAAGAAAAACAATTACTGAGAGACAAAGGCAGCTATAAACCATGAAATACTGGTACCTGTGGTTTAGTAGTTTTAATGAATGGTAGAACTTGATAGCAACACATGGTTGAATTGCTTTGAATTTTCACGGCATCATCATGATTCTGTAACATAATATTTCTTTCAGACAATAGATATATTTTAGTAAAAACCAAATATAAAAATTTTCTGCTTGGGATGCCTAGGGTGGCTCAATAGTTAAACGTCTGCTTTTTGCTCAGGTCATGATCCCAGGGTTCTGGGATCGAGTCCCACATTGGGCTCTTTGCTCAGCGGGGAGTCTGCTTCCCCATCTACCTACCACTTTTCCTGCTTGTGCTCTCTTTATTTCTGACAAATAAATAAATAAAATCTTAAAAAATATTTTTTTTCTACAGTGGAAAAGTTGTAATTGTGTGTGTGTGAAAGAGAGACTGTTTTT
Organism: Callorhinus ursinus; assembly: GCF_003265705.2. Classification (NCBI taxonomy): domain Eukaryota; kingdom Metazoa; phylum Chordata; class Mammalia; order Carnivora; family Otariidae; genus Callorhinus; species Callorhinus ursinus. Next base: position 13,824,562 of record NW_027397063.1, on the reverse strand, counting down.
TAGGAAAGATCATAGGATATAAGGAATGGCTCAATACACTCAAATCAATGTTTTCAATTTTTCTAAGAGCCTGTCCAAACTACTCTAATTGTAACCACTGATATGGGTAATTGAGGGAAGAAGAATCTAACTGACCCACGGAGGAGTAAGTTATACGGAGACACGAAATATAACTTTTTTTTTAAAGATTTTATTTATTTATTTGACAGAAAGATAGAGAGCATAAGTAGGCAGAGTGGCAGGCAGAGGGAAAGGGAGAAGCAGGCTCTCCGCTGAGGAAGGAGCCGGACGTGGGGCTCGACCCCAGGACCCCAGGATCATGATATGAGCCGAAGGCAGCTGCTTAACCGACTGAGCCACCCAGGCGCCCCGACATGAAATATAACTTAAGGATGTTTACATAACTGGAAATAAATTGAGATTAAGGATGGGAGTGTGATACTTAGGTCCTGTTAATAGACACAACTAGAAAGAATATTATAAACAGAGTACAACATGTGACATAATACTGCAGTTGAATTGTTTGACCGTCATCCTATTTGACTATAAATTTAATTATGATTTTAGTGTTGTTAAGCAGCATTTTCCTTAGTGTGTAAGATGCATCCCAATTTAGTCTAATATTACTTTAAAGTCACCTTAAAATGCTTTTCAGTTTAATTTTACTTTTACTTTCATTAAGATTTTTAATGTTTAATAGTGAGTCAATGGCATTTTAGGCTGATACATTGAATGTAATAAATTGGTGATATATGGTTTTCTGTGATCATCCAAAACTAGAGCATAGCATAGAGTCATCTTTCTTAATTCAATTAAATAATTAGTATATTGAAAGCAAGAGTGCAGGATGGCAATTGTGAATCTGTGGATTCAGCGAATATCCAGTACACTAGTTTTAGAAATAAACTTACATATCTCTTACATACCTTCCTAGCATCACTTCTCTCACATTTGTATATGTTTTTAGACTTATTTCAAATTAGGAGTATCTATATATCAAAAACTAAAATTTTCCTTAAAACTATTCAAATATATAAATTAATATTTACACTATGTATTGTACACTCCTATCATGTGAAAATCAATGACTATCAGACATTTCAAATAAAGAATGTAGACAGAAAACAGGTCAAATGATCTAATTTGCATAAATTCCTCTGTAAAATCCCAAATGAATAATCAGCAAATGTTATTTCCTAAAGTGGAGCTTGGCCCCAATGCAAAACCTTCTTTGAATTTCCTTTGGCAACACTTCTCTGCGTGAATATAAGAGATGGATAAATTAAATATAACTTTAGAGAGGGTTCATTTTCTCCTACTTCCAACTAGGATGATTACATGTAGAGTTACTCTAGTCTCACTTTTAAAGAAACCCTGTACTTTAATAAATAACAAAATTTTAAAAGCTTTTAGCTCTAGAGGGAAAGCAATCTATCTTCCAATAAGAAAAAATAGAGAATAATTTCATCATTTATGAAACACTCTTGTTAATATTAATATCCCACCTTTAATTGGTTCCTCTGGATATTCAATCAACTCAACATATTCAATTTTACTGAGAATACAACTGTGAATATATTCAAAAGTTTCAATGAGTATAACTGTTAAAAGTGCAGACAGGAAATTATGGTCATTAAGTCTCATACAGCTTCAACTACTTTTGAAAGTATTTTGACATTCTGTAAATATATTAAAGAGCCATTGACATAAAAATTGTATGTTAAGTTAAACTGTATTATTTATTTTTTTTTAGAAAAACATTCATTTTTGACAAGGAATAGTTTCAAAGGAAACTTGCTGATGTGATTTAGGATACTTGTAAGTGTATGTATACTATACTATTTTTCTGGAGTTTTAGGAAAAAAATATTCAACCCCAAGATTTTATTTTCAGCCCTTTAAAATTATGAAGCCCTTGGGGCACCTGGGTGGCTCAGTTGATAAGCGTCTGATTTTGGCTCAGGTCATTATCCTAGGGTCCTGAGATCAAGCCCCACATCGGGCTCCCTGCTTGGCAAGAAGCCTGCTTCTCCCTCTCCCATTCCCCCTGCTTGTGTTCCTGCTCTCGCTGTCTCTCTCTGTCAAATAAATAAATAAAATCTTTAAAAAAAAATCTGAAGCCCTTGAATATCTCAGACAACAATCTTTATTGTCACCTTTATAATTTGACCAAATACATTTCAGTATGTAATAAACAGGGATATAACATTACTTAGATTTAAAGACCAAAATTGTTTCCACTTGGAATAAATATTTCTATGAGATATTCTATTTTAGAATAAATACTAGAAATTCTAGTCATATGTCAACATAACTATGTGAATATAATCAAACTGCATGGAAAACTACAATATTCTTTAACTCCTTCACATCCGTTCTTTTACAAGTCTCAGCCTTGTAACATTGCCCACTGAGATCACTCTACCAATGCAAGAATGGGTCTAGATTTGGGTACACTTGTTTTTCTGTTCAGATCATGTTACACTCAGAATTAACAGACTGTGATGTATATATATATAGCCTTAATTTTTTCATCATTTTATAATTTCCCAATCTATATTTCCTAAATTTGAAGTACTTCTAATGAGATTTAAAATGCCCTTGAAAAAAAGTTCAAGTAACTATTCTTTTTAATTTTGAAATAAGAGAATTAGAAATATAACAAAAGTTGTATGTTGTTTATTTCCTAATTAGAAATCCATACATGAATTACCAGTGTAAAGAAAATTACCATGCAAAAGTACTTGAAATAATCCAGGTTATTTTTAAAACCTATCTAATACAGTGATTAGGGCAAACTCAGAGTTTAGCAAGATAAGTCGTTATTCCACAGGAAATTTTTGGATGTTTTCCTATTAATATAAGTAATAGAATGTGTTTCTGCTAGTGCTGTACCAACTATAAAGTTATTTTCCACGCTTTTTAATTCTTTTCCAAGTAAAATTCTGACTATCCACACAGTCACACATATACAGTTACAATTTCAATATGAAAGTGACTTGTTTCAAAATATCCCCATTTAAAAGTGGTGGGACTCTGTTGTTTTTGAAATTGTACAAAAATAGTATTTTCTCTACTTAATATTCTAGTCTACTAATATTGACTAGGGTTCTATGGTTTTCAATATATTACTAAATAAACTAAAATAATGAAAAATCTCATGAAAATTTGACTTGATCTTCCTATTTTTGTTTTGTTTTGTTTTAGTATAAATTTCTATATATATCTATATGTGTGTGTGTGTGTGTGTGTGTGTGTATTTGCTCTTCAGGAAAATGTTTCTAACAGTCTTGATTGATATTTACAAATTTTATTCCAGAAAGAATTTTTAAATCAACTTATTTTTATAGCAGCATCATTTTACTGGTATTTTATTTGTTTTTGAATGATTGCTTTGTTTTAATTCATGTTATTTTATAAAGCATCTTGTTGGATTTAGCTCTTTTGAAATAGAATTTTTGTTACTATATAAAACCAGATTACTGTGGTAAACATGATTTGTAAGGTGTGTATGTTGCATTATTTTTGTAATGCTTGAATATAAGATCTTCAGTATCATTTTTATCTTATGTTACAAGATAAAAGTTGAGTGTGATGACAGCTACTTCCAGGGAGGATATAGTAGACACAGCAGGCCAATAATTCTGCTGAAAGAATTAGAGAAAATAAACATATTTTTGAATTACAGTGTAAAGATATTTGAGATAGGTACACAGTTAATCATAGTTTACCTTCAAATGATCTTAGATAAGTTTCCAATTGCCATGTAGGATCTTTAAATCGTATGGTACTAATTCCTCTCTTCCACTTTTTATGTCATCTTACATCTACATTATATAAAATTCCATAATGCATCAAAAATAATTCTTTATAGGACCATTTCATTTTTAGAGTGATACATAATAATAAATTCATTCACATTTAAATCTACTTCACCCATTTCCTAAACTATTTTTTCTTTTTTTCTCTTTAAATTTTTTACTGTTATGTTAATCACCATACATTACATCATTAGTTTTTGAACTAGTGTTCCATGATTCATTGTTTGTGCATAACACCCAGTGCTCTACTCTATGCAGAACGTGCCCTCTTTAATATCCATCACCAGGCTAACCCATCTCCCCACCTCCTCCCCTCTAGAACCCTCAGTTTGTTTTTCAGAGTCCATCATCTCTCATGGTTCGTCTCCCCCTCTGATTTACCCCCTTCGTCTTCCCCTCCTACTTTCTTCTTTTTTTTTTCCTTAACATATCATGCATTATTTGTTTCATAGGTACAGATCTGTGATTCAACAGTCTTGCACAATTCACAGCGCTCACCATAGCACATACCCTACCCAATGTCTATCACCCAGCCACCCAATCCCTCCCACCCCCACCACTCCAGCAACACTCAGTTTGTTTCCTGAGATTAAGAATTCCTCCTATCAGTGAGGTCATATGATACATGTCTTTCTCTGATTGACTTGTTTCACTCAGCATAACACCCTCCAGTTCCTAAACTATTTTTTTATTTTTTTTAAGATTTTTTAAAATTTTTTATTTATTTGACAGGGAGTGAGACACAGCAAGAGAGGGAACACAAGCAGTGGGAATGGGAGAGGGAGAAGTAGGCTTCCCACTGAGTAGAGAGGTCCATGCAGGGCTCCATCCCAGGACCCTGGGATTATGACCTGAGCCTAAGGCAGATGCTTATGACTAAGCCACCCAGGCAACCCCTAAGCTATTTATTTTTAATAGATCCAAGTTTCTATATGTATCATATTTTTTCCTGCTGGAAGAACATCCTTTAATATTCCATAAATGCTGGTAATAATCCTATGAGTTTTTGTTTATCTGAAAGTTATTTATCTTTTTCATTAAAAATATTTTATTGTGTATAAAATTCTCACAAAAAGGGAGAAACCATTTGTAAAATATATGTAATAGAAGTCTTGTATCTAGAATATATATTTAAAAATCCTACAACTCAACAAGTCATAACATTATATTCAAACAGGGGAAGTTTTTTGAATAGCCATTTCATCAAACGAGATATATGTATGGCAAGTAATCAAGTGAAAAATTGTTCAATGAAATCAGTTTTTAGGATTATGTAAAATAAAATCACAATAGTATACCACTACAATTCCTCTAAAATGGTAAAAATGTAAAATTGCCTGTTATAACTGTTGGCAAGAATGTGGAACAATTATAAAACTCACATACTGTGGAGATAACTGCATAAACACTTTGGAAGACAATTTTACAATTATTTAGAAATTTATATATTCACCTACCAAGTCACTTTGCTATTATACTCTACATATTTACTCCAAAGAAATAAATACATCAATTTAAATACTTGATTCATTACAGCTTTATGTAAAAGCAAAACCCTAGAACCAACCTAACAGATTTTTGCTTATCAAAGGAATACTACTCAGCAATGAAAAAAGAATTAAGTAATGCTATATACAAGGGTAAATCTCAAAACACTTATGTTGAGTTTTTCAAATGCTAAAATAGCATGTGCTGTTTTAAAAATTTGTATAAAATTCTTGAAATTCTGATCTAAATCTATAGTGACATAAAACAGATCAGTAGTTGCCTATAGTCAGAGAGAGAGATGGAATATAAAGAAGTATTAGTCACAAGAAAACTTCTTGTAGTTATGTACATGTTCACTATCTATGTATGTCAAAATTCATCATGCTGTATTTTTAAAATGTGTATATCATTGTAAAAATAAAAGTTAAAAACAAACCCTAGGAAATAAGAAGACATAGCTCATTAGTCTTTCTTTGAAAAAAAAAATCAAGAAGCTATTAAAAATGTCAAAAGAAAAGAGAAAACCAGAATAGTTAAAACAATTTTGATTTTAAAAAAGTAGAGCCCTACTATGTAATCATCAAGGTTGTGTCATATTGACAAAAGCACAGATAGATGGACACCAGAAATGGAACGGATGGTTTCACCAGTGTACTTTAACAAACATTAAAAGAAAAAATTCTCCACAATATATTCCAGAAAATAGGAGAAGAGGAAATATTTCTACATGGATACATGAGGAAAGCATCACCCTGACATTAACACTAGGCAAAAATTTAAAACTGCACCAAAAATAAGAAGGCACCTAGGAATAAACCTAACCAGAGGTGAAAAACTTGTACTTGGAAAATAATATAAAATGCTGATGAAAGAAATTGAAGACACCACAAAGAAATAGAAAGATATCCCATGCTCATGGATTAGAAGAACAAATATTGTTAAAATGTCTGTATTACCCAAACCAATCTACACATTTAAGGCAATCCCTATGAAAATACCATATAACATTTTTCACAGAACTAGAAACAAACAATCCTAAAATTTGTGAGGAATCACAAAGACCCTAAATAGTCAAAGAAATATTGAAAAAGAAAGGCAAAACTGGAGGCATTATAATTCCAGATTTCAAGTTATACCATAGGGCTGTAGTGATCAAAACACTATGGTACTGGCGCAAAAATAGATGCACATATCAATAGAACAGAATAGAAAATCCAGAAATAACCCCACAATTATATGGTCAATTAATCCTCAACAAAGCAGTAAAAAATATACAATAAGAAAAAGACAGTCTCTTTAACAAATGATGCTGGGAAAACTGGACAGCGACATGCAATACGATGAAACTGGACCTCTTTCTTACACCACACACACACACACACACACACACACACACACACACACACACACTACAAAATGAATTAAAGACCTAAATGTGAAACCTGAAGCCATTAAAAACACAGAAGCGAACACAGGCAGCAACTTCTATGACATCGGCCATAGCAATATTTTTCTAGCAGGTCTCCTGAGGTAAGAGAAACAAAAGCAAAAATAAACTATTGGGATTATATCAAAATAAAAAGCTTTCACACAGTGAAGGAAAAAACAAAACTAAAAGGCAACCTATGGAATGGGAGAAGATATTTACAGATGGCATATCCAATAAAAGGTTAGTACCCAAAATATATAAAGAACTTATACAACTCAACACCCCAAACACAAGTTATCCAATTAAAAATGAGCAGAACACATGAGCATTTTTTCAAAGAAGACAAAGAGATGGCCAACAAACTCATGAAAAGATGCTCAACATCACTCATCATCAGGGAAATGAAAATCAAAACTACAATGAGAATACTCTGGTTTCTCTTCAAAATGCATAAAACTTTCGCCTTTTACAAAACTACAATGAGATATCGTCTCACACCTGTCAGAATGGCTAAAATGAACAATACATGTTGTCAAGAAGGTGGAGAAAAAGGAACACTCATGCACTGTTGATGGGAATGCAAACTGATGCAGTCATTGTAGAAAACAGTATGCAACTTCCACAAAAATTTAAAAATAAAACTATCCTATGATCCAACAATTGCACTATTGGGTATTTACCCAAAGCATACAAAAACACAGCGAGAGAGGGAACACAAGCAGGGGGAGTGGGAGAGGGAGAAGCAGGCTTCCTGCTGAGCAGGGAGCCCAACGTGGGGCTCGATCCCAGGACCCTGGGATCATGACCCGAGTGGAAGGCAGATGCTTAATGACTGAGCCACCCAGGCGCCCCAAGAAACAGACTCTTAATCATGGAGAACCAACTGATGGTTACCGGAAGGGAGATGATTGGGGCAAGGGTGAAATAAATGATTAAGAATTAAGAAGTGAACTCGTCGTGATGAGCACTGGGTAAGGTATAGAATTGTTGAATCATATATTGTTCACCTAAAACCAGTATTACACTGTATGTTAACTAATTAGAATTAAAATAAAAACTTAAAAAAAATCACAATCTTAAGGAGGAACAAACACAACAAACTAGACATATTACTGAAAAGAAAAACAACAAAGCAATATCTATCATAAACAGAGAGGCAAAAATCCTCAACAACAATAACAAAATAATGGTAACTTGAATCCAATAATGTATAAAATGACCATGCACTACCACCAGGTTTGTAAGGTCAATTAAACTTTCAGTTATTAATCAGTGTATTTCACAGATCTGTAGACAAACAAAATGTCCTTATTCACTGCTATGCTTCAACCTCATACTGGAAATTGTAACTAGTGTAATAACACAATAAAAAGAAGGGAAACATGTACAATTAGAAAAGGAAGAATTATCTCTACTTGCAGATTACATCATTGTCTCAGGAGAAAAATCACAAAGAACTGGTAATAAAACAAACTTAGAAATAATAAATAAGCACAGGAAATTTGCATGTTATGAGGTTAATATGCAAAAACAAATTGTCTTCCTGCATACTAGAAATGTACTATTGGCATTTAAAATTAAAGGGGAAAACTACCATTTGCAAAAATACAGCCCCAAAATTAAATAAATATAAATCTAACAAAAATATATAGAATTTTATTCATAAATCTACAAAATATTGGAAAACGTCAAGGATCTAAATAAATGGAAATATATTTGGTGTTCATCAATTGGAAGACATACAATTGTTATGACGCCAATTCTTCTCAACTTAATTTATAGGTTGAATGCAATCCTAGTCAAAATTCCAGTGATTATTAACCTACTGATTCTAAATTTATATGAGAAGGCAAAGACCTAAGATAGGCATAACATAATACCAAGGAAGAAAAACAAATTTGAACTCACACTACCTGGTTTCAAGATTTTAATGCTATAGTAATCATTAAAAATAACACTGTACTGGCAAAGAATAGACATATATATCAACAAGACCTACACATTAGTCAACAGATCTTTGTAAAGGAATAAAGGCAAGTCAGCAATAAAGGATTGCCATTTAAATCAATGGTGCTGGAACAATTGGACATCCATATGGAAAAGAAAAGAAAAGAAAAGAAAGAAAGGAAGAAAGAAAGAGAGAACAGAAGGGAGAGAAGAGGACCAGATGAGAAAAAGAATCTAGATTCAGGCCTTACAGTTTTCACACAACTTAATTCAAAATGGCTATTAGACCTAAATCTAAAATTACAAAATTTCTTGAGTGAACATAAAGGAAATATATATGACCTTTATTTCAGTGATTAGTTTTTAAATATAACATCAATGACATGATCCTTCAAAGAAAAAAACTGATGTTTGACTTTATTAAAATTTAAAACTTCTCTACAAAAGTCACTCTTAAGGGAATGAAAAAGAGAACCAACACACTAAAAGAAAATATTTGCAGGGGCACCTGGGTGGCTCAGTCAGTTAATCATCTGACTCTTGATTTCGGATCATGGTCTCAGGGTTGTGAGATCCAGCCTTGAGTTGGGCTCCAAACTCAATGGGGCGTCTGCTTGAGATTCTCTCTCTCTCTCCCTCTGCCCCTCCCATATGCACACACTCTCTCTCTTTCTCAAAAAAAAAAAAATATATATATATATATATATAAAATAAGTAATTTAACACAAGTCCTTACTAATATAAATAAATCATGGAATACATACATACATGGAAGAGATTAGACACATCTTCTGTGCAGGGAAATTCCAAATATTAATTGTAGATACTCTGTCCTTAAGGGGGTAAAGCATAACTCATTAGCTCCTTAAGTACGGTCCATACATTGTGACTTCCACCCAAAGAGTATTGTATGGAAAGAGGATTGAGTAACTTAAATAGGGTGGAACTAGACAAACACTACCTCAGGCAAGTGATCAAAGTCACCAAAAAAAGTGAAAGTAATACAGTATACACTGGATATGATAAAAAATTACACTTTACTTCCATGGTCTTTTTTTTTTAAATACTTATTTATTCATTTTAGAGAGAGTGAGCACAAGTGGCAGGAGGACCAGAGGGAAAAGGAGAGAAGCAGACTCCCCGCTGAGCCGAGAGCCCCATGCGGGGCTCAATCTCAAGTCCCTGAGATCATGACCTGGGCCAAAACCAAGAGTTGGATGCTTAACTGAATGAGCCACCTAGGCGCCCTCCATGGTCTTTCTGTCAATGATAAAAAATGGCTGCAGTCTAATCAGGAGAGAAACATCAGACAAATCCCAGTTGAGAGGCATTGTGCAAAATGCTGACCAGGACTCTTCAAAACCGTCAATGTCATAAAAAACAAGGAATGTCTGAGAAACTGTCACAGCCAAAAGGAGCCTAAAGTGACCTAACAACTAAATGTAACATGATATCCTGAATGGGCTCCTAGAACAAAAATAGTACATTAAGGATAAATACAGAAATCTCGATGAAGTATAGTCTTTAATTAAAAATAATACATCAGGGGCGCCTGGGTGGCTCAGTCATTAAGCGTCTGCCTTCAGCTCAGGTCATGATCCCAGGGTCCTGGGATCGAGCCCCGCATCGGGCTCCCTGCTCCGCGGGAAGCCTGCTTCTCCCTCTCCCACTCCCCCTGCTTGTGTTCCCTCTCTCACTGTGCCTCTCTCAGTCAAATAAATAAATAAAATCTTTAAAAAATATACATCAATATTGGTTTGTTAATTGTGACAAATATCCCATGGTAATGTAAGATATTAAAATAGAGGAAACAAAATTACAAAAAAGTAGGTGCACCTGGGTGGCTCAGTTGGTTAAGCATCTGTCTTCAGCTCAGGTCATGATCCCAGGGTCCTGGGATGAAGCCCGCATGGGGCTCCCTACTCAGGGGGACCCTGCTTCTCCCTCTCCCTCTGCTGCTCCCCCTGCTTGGATTCTCTCTCTCTCTCTCTTTGTGTCAAATAAATAAATAAAATCTTTAAGAAAATAAAATAAAATAGAAGAAACAAAATATGGGTTATAGAGGAACCCTTTGTACTATATTCTCAGTAATTTTATAAATCCAAAATTGTTCTAAAATATTTCCTTTGTCTGTTTTTCTTTCTTTCTTTCTTTCTTTCTTTCTTTCTTTCTTTCTTTCTTTCTTTCTTTCTTTCTTTCTTTCTTTCTCTCTCTCTCTCTCTTTCTTTCTCTCTCTCTTTCTTTCTTTCTTTCTTTTTCTTTCATCTTTCTTTCTTTCTTTCATCTTTCTTTCTTTCTTTCTTTCTTTCTTTCTTTCTTTCTTTCTTTCTTCTTTCTTTCTTCTTTTTATTAACTATAATATATTATTTGTTTTAGGGGTACAAGTCTGTGATTCTTCAGTCTTACACAATTCACAGCACTCACCATTGCACATACCCTCCCCAATGTCCATCACCTATTTCTTACTAATACATAGTTTGATTAATCTTATTAATAAAATGATTTGATTCATTAGTGCAAGTATAAAAATATGACCTTATTTTGTCAGTAACCTATCTGTCATTGCAGCATTTAATGTCACTTGAATATTGCCTCCTCACAGTCTCCCTTAACCTTGAATTGGTGCTGGTTTTTCTCTTTGTTTCTATCGCTTACTAAACAGTCTTGACCTCTCTTTACTATATCTAATATATCCACAAAAATGCTGTTTTTTGTTTGTTAGTCATCCTCATCAATTTCTCCAAGAGGTAGAAAAAACACTAAGTGAAAAGAGATTTAATAAGGATAGATAGTGATTCACAATGTTCCAAAGATGCCATTAAGATAACAAATGATGCATGTCTCTTTGAATAGATGAAAAGGGAATTACTAAAAAAATAAATAAAACTCTACATATTTGGCTTTGAACATAGTTTAAACTACAGAATTTGTTTTATTTTTTCTAAAAGCTTCATATTTATCACATAACTATTTCTTTTAATCACTTATGTTGTATCTTCCTTCCAAGTGATTAATACAGTTGTTACTTCCATATGATTACATACAATTTAATTAATGAAAAGTAATTAAATTTTCATACCAAAGGTGAGGCATTTTACATAGGTATGCATGTAGAGATCTATTTACTAATTATAGAGATACCTAAGGAAGTTGACAAAATTATTCGGATAGTGTACACATGAAAAGTGAATGAGATAAAAATCATTTATGAAATGTATCATAGGTCCATAATGCAGAAGGGTACTTAAAATATTTAAATTATTTTTGAGTAATTTTTCTGAGGTTTTAGGCCTATTGCATGTATAATCATTGATTTATAAATTATATCAGTAACCTTCTGAAAGAGATAAAAAATGAAAAGCAAGCTGAAAAACATACAAACTTTAAATAGATGAAAGTAGAAACAAATGGACAGAAGTTCCTGAACAGTCCAGTTTTATGAGGAGAGAAAGAATACAGAGTGTACTAGTGGGCTGTAAGGCAGTGTGTGCACATGCGTGCACACGCACACACACACACACACTCCTTATGCTCCTTATTTGTACGTCACATTTTCTGCTCAATTTCCCTCTACTGTACAGAGTTTTATAAATGCTGGAGATAAGATTGTCCTTACTCATTTGTTGACCCATGCACAATTAGTTAACAAATGTTATCTACAAGTCCTCCATTTACCAGCACTGGTTCTTGGAACACATAGTCCTTTCCCTCATGTGAGTTTCGGTTACAGCTGCTTAGAAGGATCATTTTCCCTCTTCTGTAAGAATTTTGAGGGAGAACTTAATGTCATTACTGAACCTCTTGGATTTGGGCTAGAATATAATTTCTGGTTTGAGTAATAATAGAAGTGTACCCCAATAGCCTACATGATATCTATTAATTGGTTATCTACCTTTTCACTAGTCACTGCTCACCTTAGCAGACAAAGTAGCAACCCCAAAAAAGCCTGGAGTTTCCACAACATATGTTTATGTACATTAGACATTATAGATCCTATTTTGCACCATTTAATCATAAACAGTAATGTATTAATTGTAAAAAAAACTGATAAAACATACATATCAAAGGACTGAGATATTAACCTCTTGACAATGAAGAATGGAAAGTGAGAAGATTATTATGAATGTGCAAAACTAAAAATTTTATGCTTTATTAACCCAAATTGGATTGGCTATTATATCCAGAAATCGAAAATAATTATAGTAAGGTAATTTATATAGATGACACTATTTGCGTCCTTCTCCTGTAGAAATATGAAATGAGGTACTTTTTTTCTTCTCTGTTACCTAAAAAAAAGTGGATAAGCATAGGTGTTTGGGTACTAAGACATAGATTTAGAAGTTGCTAATTGCTTCTGTGTTGCATAAATGAAAATTGAAAATTTACAAATTAGGAAAGTCTTCCCACCTCCTAGTTTCATTTTGAATCTGCACTTCATTGAGAAGACTCTTGTGATAGCTCCTACATTAGGAAAGCTTTCAGTGTCCAATATTTCTCATGAAACTGACATGAAAAACAAAACTGATCACTGAAAAGTCCCAGGAAATTCTCAAATTCTCTAGTTTCTCTTGTCCACATCCCTAAGAAAGGACTCAAAATAAAATGACTTGGATTGAGTTTCTCACTATCAGGTGAGTGAAATTTGAACTTAATTATATTTTTAAATGCAAAAAAGTGAAATGGAGTACCACTTGAATACGGATACTATGAAGAAAATTTATACCAGAGAATGGTTTATCCGATTTTGTGTACTTACTTCTGAATTGGATAGTTGCTCATAGCTGGATAAACTTAAATCTTTCATTTGTGAGCTCAGTATAGACCCACTTAGAATAATAGCATATGTAGCTTGAATACTGAGTATGTCCTGTTTATTTATTCAGTTAATGTCTACAGTGTACTAAGTATGTACTCTGTCTGTGTCTTTTCAAAGTATTTGGAGATAGAACTATGTACAAAATAGAAAAATTACTCTTCTCTTGGATATTATTGTCTAGTTAGCAGAGACAGTCAATGTGCAAATTAAATAATTGGGTAAGCAAGAAAACATGTTTTTATAATTGCTATGATAAATGGAATCAAATAGGTATAAAGAGAAAGGAACACCAGTCAATGTTGGATGTCACCAGTTGGAGAAGGAGACATTTAATTGTTAGAAGGAGCTGGTTGTTTAAACAGAATAACTTCTTGGGCAGGAGAAATGGGATGAAGACCCTAAAGTGATAACAAATTCAATACAATTGAGGATCAGAAAGAAAACCAATGTGGCTGAATAGTTTATTAAACTATGATTTTAGTGAGTCATGAAGTGAAGCTCAGAGAGATTTTCAGAGATGAAGTTCTGGGCCAACCATATTGGATCCAATAGACTAAAATAGAGAGTTTGAAATTTATTATCAACGAATTTAAGTATATGGTAATGCATAGTTTTGATTTGGCAAATAAAACAGTATGACTCATGGTTTTGAACACTCCTCTGACTTCTGGGTGAATAATGTGAGAGGCAGGAGGATGGTTAGGAGGCGACTGCATAGTCCAGATGATTGTTAGTGGTAGCTTCTTCTAGAGCAAGTGTAAGAGGAGAGAAAACATTAACACGTTCATGATATACTTTAGTAGAGAGAGCTGTGGGTATTGCCGATATAGTTGATGGAGGGAATAAGAGACAGAAAAAGGAATGAGTACTAACTCCTATCTATGTGATTTAACACTGAGAAAAATCTGCCAAATTCCAAAGTAAGGAAGTTTATTGGTAGTCATAATTTTATTGTGGGCTTGCTTATGTGAAGCCATGTGGAATATAGATGAAATGTTGAGTAGAGGATCTGTGAATCTCCTGTTCAATAAAAGTTAGAGATATAAAGTAGGGACACATCGACCTAGAGATTGTATGCAAAATCATATGTACATGTTTGTTTAAACAGAAGAGTAAATATAGGAAACTTGACGATTGATGGCCAAATCTTTAGACATTTCACAATCAAGATTTCATAATAGAGTAGAAGGTAGTAAAGATGATTTAAAATATGTGGCTAGTGATATGCATGGAAACCCTCCCACAAGATATAAGATATTATGGTATCCTAGAGAAGAAAGCTGTTCAAAAAGGAGGGGTATCTCATACTATTTTTAAGTCAGGTAAGTCGAACACAGAGAAATAGAAGAGTATTATGGAAGTCATCAGTAACAATGGCCAGGAAATGCATTGGAATAAGGGAAAACTGATTTTTTTTGGCTTGATGGTGTAAAATGGTTAAAGAAGGGAGAAAATACAAACATTAATTTTAGACACCTTCCTAAAGAAGTTTTGCTGTGAAAAGAAGGAAAGCAATAGAGATGCTAGTTGGAAGGAATGTGGTGTCTATTTCTAAGTCTGTGAAAAAGGCAAGAGACAAACTCCTGAGGTGAGATGATCTCTGAGAAGCAACAGGTGGATGGAGTCCACAGCACATGGGAAGAGCTTGGGCTTAACTAGCAGCAGAGATGTTTTATTCACAGTAAGAAAACAAAAACAAACAAACAAACCCAAAACAAAACAAACCAAAAGAGGCACACAAGTGTGGATTCAGATTAAGACATTTGGGTAAATTGGGTGATAATGAGATGAGGGGAATTCTTTGCATAGGAATGTTTTGCAGACTGAAACTCATGTGTTATAACTTCAAAGGCCTGCCCATCTATGCTCAGTGTCTCAGGATCGGGATGGTTCTTATTCCAGATATTTCCACCCAACCCCAAGATTCTCTCTGGGTCATTCGCTCTGTGAAATTAATACAGTTAAGTGTTGTTTGTAATAATTGTTCATTCTCTTTTCAAATCCTATTAATTGAAAAAGGGATTAAGAACATTTTTTTGAGAATTTATTTGAAACCTTTACAAAAAAAATATTTATAACGATGAGCAACTGTGCTTAAGTTTATTGCTTAAATTACAGTTGAAATTGATAAACTCAAAGTAGAGGAAGAAAGCAGCTGTGATAGAGGTTAGTGGCCATTTATCATTAAAAAAATACTTTTCTGAACATAATAGGGAACTGTTTACTTTCCGAAGCATATTCACTGTGAAATTATTACAGAAGAATAAAGTTTGTGTTTTCAAACTCCACTTTCTTCACAATGTCAAAGCAGCTCCTCATTTCTAAGAATGTTCGGATGGAGAGAATGCACCTGGATGATTATACTCCTGTGGGGAAGGGATGGATCACTGATCTCCCCTAACATTTCATCTGTGAGGATTTACTTTTCCATTGAGGGTTAGGGAGGAGAGAAGGGGACTTAGCATTTTGTCCATTTACATTCCAGTCACTGAAATAATAACAGCTATATGGCATCTAGAGTATAAAAGGTGCTTTAAAATAAGGTCATTCTTTCAAATCTTAATAGTTTCCACTATAAAGACTGAGGATAGTTCTTCCTAGATTCACTGTTTCAGAGAACTGTTATTAGTTGAGTCAAAACTTTAAATGGCTTTTGTTGTAAAATAAACAATTGGTATATGGCACTCGATGACAGAGATGGTCTGAGAATGGTTTACTGTGACAATGCAATCACTTTCAGGTATTAAATTTCAAGATGAAAACTATAAATCATTCACCTTGCCAGAGTGAAGCTTGACTTATTCCTGTGGTCAACATGGGTATGGACATCAAGGGCAAATGAGTCAGAGTAACTTGATGAAAAAACCCTAAAGCAAGAACCACATATTTTTCACCTCTTACATCAGCAAATATGTTAAATTTCTCTACTGTCAATTCTTTAATTATATACTGGTCATGCTCATTTTCCTGTTATATGACTTACTTTGTATTACACTATATTATATCATATCTGTATAAATTTATGAATAAATTAGGGCCAGGGAAACATACCGAGACTATAATCAGTTATAAAAAGTATGTGTTTAATTTTTATCATTAAAATAATTTCAATTTTAAATTGATAACTATCTCTAATAACATGGCACTAATATAATTTGGTTTGGTTTTATAGGTATAAAGTATAGCTTAATCCACATTATAAAAATAATGGTATAAATAACCACTGAGTTAATTTTAGAGTTAAATTTTATATTTATTCAATTACAGAACCTTCATAGCCCCCCAGAAAGTGTTTCTCAAATTTTCATGTGTCTATGAACCACATGGGATCCTGTTAAAAAGCAAATTCTGATTCAGCACATAGGCGGAAGAGGTTAAGATTCTTCATTTCAAACTCCATGGTGATACCAATGATTCCATTCTGGTGATCATAGGTTAAATTGCAAACAACAAAAGTATGCATGCTTTTGTATATCAATACATAAATAAACTACTTTCAGCACTAAAAGTGGTTAAATCCCAACATGATTTTTGCTTGAATGACAACGAGGTTATTACAAGTGCACAGTTTCCTTTTATCTATTCCTTTCTTCTCCTACATTTCTCATTTCCATTTAAAATAAATATCCCAACTACAAATACTTTCATTATGGACCCCTGCTGACTTCAAAGTCAGCAGCATGGCTCAAAATTAAGAGGACCTTTCACAAAAATGTGTTTCTGAAAAATGGTAACTTTTGTTGCCATTTTCTCTGTCTTTCTCTTCTTCCTTCTGTACAGAGATCTGACATTGCATCCTCAACTTCATTCGTTCGAAACAGTAGCGGTAGCAAAGGCGAGGGCTGAAGACCAGAAGACAAAGACGATATATGATCTCTTTACTATTTCATTTATTTTTTGAAAATATTAGACTACCAATATTTACCATTATTCAAAACTTTCAATCATGTGAAGGCATACAAAAACAATGAATCATGGATCACTTCATTAAAAACTAATGATGTATGGTGACTAACATAATAAAATAAAATAAAATTAACAAAAATAAAAAATAAATAAAAGATTGATTTAAAACTAACAGCTGAAAAGCTGAAGAGCCTCCATTTGAGGGCTCTCAACAGACAATTTGGGAATGCTGATTATGTTTTTACTCAGTTTATTGCTAGGCAGAGAGGTTAAAAGTTCCTTAAAATTATATATATGTATAAATATTTATAAAATATATTTAGGGCACCTGGGTGGCTCAGATGGTTAAGCATCTGCCTTCGGCTCAGGTCATGATCCCAGGGTCCTGGGATCAGGTCCCGCATCGGGCTCCCTGCTCCTTGGGTGCCTGCTTCTCCCTCTGTTTCTTTGTCTCTCTCTCTCTTCCTCCTTCCCTCTGTCTCTCATGAATTAAAAAAAAAAAATCTAAAAAAAAAAATATATATATAATGTATAAAATATGAATATATTTTATATTTCATAGAAGTATGTTTTATATGTGATATAAAATATGTTTTATGTTATACAACTATATTTATACAAATTTATGTAAATATTTTGTACAAATATATTTATATAAAATATTTTATTTATATTTTATGTGTTACACTATATTTATATAAAATTACATGTATGTTGTATTTAGATAAATTTTTAAAAATGTAAATGCTACATATGATATAAAATATTTTTCTGTAATTCTTATTTTCTTGGAATTAACGTTTGCAGAATAACAACTACCATTTGCAGATCTCACAGCAATGCACTTCTAGGTTGGCAGTTGTAAAGGCAAAAGCAGCTGTAACCTGGTTGTCTGAGGAACTGAAATTATCTCACATAGGTACATTTCAAGTTGATATAAATACAAAGATTGTCCTAGCCAGGTTTCAACTTTTGTATAGTAGTTATAAAGTTAATAATATTACAAAGAGTTATACTTATTGACAGCTCGTTCTCTTTTGCTCTGTCATTATCTTTGAATATATTTTTTAAAAGATTTTATTTACTTATTACAAAGAGAGAGAGAGCATGCGGGGGGGGTGGGTCAGAGGGAGAAGCAGACTCCCCGCTGAGCAGGGAGCCCGAGGTGGGACTCAATCCCAGGACCCTGGGATCATAACCTGAGCTGAAGGCAAACGCTTAACCAACTGAGCCACCCAGACACCCTATCTTCAAATATATTATGTAGTTTTTTTTTTAAGATTTTATTTATTCATTTGAATGAGAGAGAGCACATGAGAGGGGGAGGGCCAGAGGGAGAAGCAGACTCCCTGCCGAGCAGGGAGCCCGATGCCGGACTCAACCCGGGGACTCCAGGATCATGACCTGAGCTGAAGGCAGTCGCTTAACCAACTGAGCCACCCAGGCACTCTATCTTCAAATATATTATATAGTCTTGATTAAATTTATAAAAACAACTATTGCTTGGTATCTTATGGTTTTGGGTGCAATTGTAAATGGGATTGACTCCTTGATTTGTCTCTCTTCTGTCTTGTTGTTGGGGTATAGGAATGCCACTGATTTCTGTGCATTGATTTTATTACTGCTACTTTACTGAATTCCTGTATGAGTTCTAGCAGTTTTGGGGTGGAGTCTTTTGGGTTTTCCACATACAGTATCATATTATCTGCATAGAGTGAGAGTTTGACTTCCTCTTTGCCGATTTGGATGCCTTTGATTTCTTTTTGTTGTCTGATTGCTGAGGCTAGGACCTCTATACTATGTTGAATAGCAGTGGTGATAGTGGACATCCCTGATGCATTCCTGACCTTAGGGGAAAAGCTCTCAGCTTTTCCCCATTGAGAATGATATTCGCTGTAGGTTTTTCATAGATGGCTTTTATGATATTGGGTTATGTGCCCTCTATCCCTATACTCTAAAGAGTTTTGATCAAGAAAAGATGTTGTACTTTGTCAAATGCTTTTTCTGCATCTATTGAGAGGATCATGTGATTCTTGTTCTTTCTTTTGTTAATGGTTGTATCACGTTGATTGATTTGTGGATGTTAAACCAACCTTGTAGCCCAGGGACAAATCCCACTGGGTCATAGTGAATAATCCTTTTAATGTACTTGTTGGATCCTATTGGCTAGTATTTTGGTGAGAATTTTTGCATCCGTGTTCATCAAGGATATTGGTCTGTGGGGGGTGGGAGGGATGGGGTGGCTGTGTGATAGACATTGGGGAGGGTATGTGCTATGGTGAGCGCTGTGAATTGTGCAAGACTGTTGAATCACAGATCTATACTTCTGAAACAAATAATGCAACATATGTTAAGAAAAAAATAAAAAGAAGAAGATAGCAGGAGGGGAAGGATGAAGGGGAGTAAGTCGGAGGGGGAGACGAACCATGAGAGACGATGGACTCTGAAAAACAAACTGAGGGTTCTAGAGGGGAGGGGGTGGGGGGATGGGTTAGCATGGTGATGGGTATTCAAGAGGGCACATTCTGTGTGGAGCACTGGGTGTTATGCACAAACAATGAATCATGGAACACTACATCAAAAACGAATGATGTAATGTATGGTGATTAACATAACAATAAAAAATTTTAAAAAAATGAAGCTAGAGGTAAAGCAAGTTAAACCCAAAGGAAGCACTACACAGGGAATAAGGATAAAAGCAAGAATCAATGAAATGGAAAACAGAAAAGTTATAGTAAAAATAAATGAAATTAAAAAAAAACAACTATTGTTTTGGAAAAACTAAGTTTGAGATCTAGGGAGGTGTACACTTATGTTATGCTTACATTAATAAGTTATATTTTTATACAGAATAATTTTAATATATTTGGATGGATTATAAACAATTAGATTAGTTTATACAGTGATTTATTATAAGTGACAAAGTTAATCGTACTGTGTCATCCTTTGCCCTTGAAGTGATATCTGAAGACATACGCCCTGGGTGGCTACGTTTACTTTCAGCTTTCCATGCTTCTTGTAACACATTCACAACTAACTTTCACATGCAGAGAAACCTGTTCTCAGAAGTCTTCAGACAACTAATCCCTGATACATTCTTTGCAACTATGATAAGTGGACTTTTCAAAGCAGTAAAAAAATAGACTCAGAAAACACTGTTTTCATGACAATAGCACAGGAGCAAAATGAATGTAAGAACAATAGATTATTCATTCAATATACCATAATTACTGCAAATAACAAAAAAGCTTACAAATGTGAGCAAAACTCTAAATAAATTCATGAAGTCTACTTAGTTATTGTCTTTCTTGTCTCATTTTAAGTCCAAGAACTACCAAAAATGTTTTCTCCCTGTTTTACATTTTAATAACCATTTTTGATTTGAGTCTTAAGTATGATTACTGTATAAAATGTATTCAAATGAATTTCAACATATGAAATTATGTTTGACCTATACACAACTTGCAATAACATATATTATTCTGGTTAGTAGTTGACTGTAGAACTAATTGACATCTTTGAAATTAATCACTATCTTTCTCAATCATGTTCATTGGTTCACAGGTAACTTACATATACTTCACACACATTTGTTGAACTGATGATTAGATGAGTGAATGACTGTCTATTAATAAGTGAAGCTGGTCAGGGGCTCCTGGGTTATGCAGTTGGGTTAGGACTCTTGGGTTCAGCTCAGGTCCTGATCTCAGGGTGGTGAGATCAAACCCTACAGGGCTCTGTTCTGGGCGTGGAGCCTGCTTAAGACTGTCTCAACCTCTGGGCGCCTGGGTGGCTCAGTCGGTTAAGTGGCTGCCTTCGGCTCCGGTCATGATCCTGGGGTCCTGGGATCGAGCCCCACGTCCGGCTCCCTGCTCAGCAGAGAGCCTGCTTCTCCCTCTCCCTCTGCCTGCCACTCTGCCTACTTGTGCTCTCTCTCTATCTCTCTGTCAAATAAATAAATAAAATCTTAAAAAAAAAAAAGACTCTCTCAACCTCTCCCTCTTTCCCTCCCTGGTTTCCAAAATAAATAAATAAATCTAAAAAAAAAATAAGCAAAGCTGGTTTTACACTTATTTTGTCTAGCATGATAATATTTATCATGTAATGAATATAATTTTCTGTTATCTCAGTCTTAATGTTCATGGTTCGTTTCTTTTAGAATATCTTCGGAGATATGGCATTTTCAGCTTTCTTAGATGTAATGTGCTTTTTTAGGCTAAAGATTAAAGAATGCTAACTGATTGGATATATCAGATTCTAGTCCAGTCAGGTTAATAAACTATAAAGCATTTATGAAAACTGTTTTAATATTTTAAACAATTTTTCTTTATTCTATTCATCACTTCAAATTTAATTGCAAATATATTTGTCATAATATTGGATTAGACATAATCACCTTCAATAATATTTTTAAAAGATGTCATTTGCAAATCAGTTAATATCTTCAGTTCTTCTCAGTGAGAATTTTACTTTTGGTGTATTTTATGAGTCATTACACTCTCATAAGAAAATGTCTACATTACAATGTAGAAACTAAGACCCCCAATTCAACCATGAAACTTAGGATTTTTATAACAAATCCTGAAATTCGACAGCTATCAAAAAGCTAGTGGACTCTTAGTGGCCATAAGAAGTTAGGTACTTTCTTGGGTATGGAGACAATACATCACAGTGTTTAAAGGGCAAAGGGCTTAAAGTTAGTCATGTCTTTGAAAAATTATCTATGATTCACCAATTTTGTGATTTTGAAGTTTTTGTATAACATACCCATTTCATTACCTCATACGTTTATTATATAACACAGCAGTTTACTGTTCCAGCACTGAAGAGGGAATACTGGTACCAAACTAAGGGTGAGAAAACTGATAACCACAAGGCAAAATTTAAAACACATTAATTAGCATTTATTTTGTTTTATAAATTTCCCAGCTTGATCGAGTTATTATTGACCTATAAGTTTATGTTAGTTTAAGGTGAATAACATGTTGATTAGATACATATATATTACAAAACGATTACCAGAGTTATCTCATACCTGCACAATTATTAATTTTTGTGGTGAAAGCATTTAAGATATAAGATTTAAACTTTCAAGCATATAACACAGTATTATTGATTACAATGTCATCATGCTCTATATTTGATTCTCAGAACTTATTCATCTATTCGCCTTCTAATGATTCCCCAGATGACTTCAGGAACAAGGATAATTTGGCAGGTTTCTGTTATAGTCTAGGAAGTTCAGAATAGAGACTTTGCAAGGTGGTAACCAAATTGCAAAATAAGGAAAATATAAGAACCATCAGAACAATGTTTTATTTTTCCAGAAAAATATGTTGGGTTTAAAGATAGTTTTCTTTCAATTAATAAATTTATAAAATTTATTTTAAAATATGGAAAATCATTAAAATAAAAAAACTAGAATTTTGCTCATAAGTTTAATTTTTCTAACTGAACAATTTCCACACTAATTTCTTCCCTGTGACGTAAAATTCATTTTTTAAGCTAATATATTTGTTGCAATTGTTTCCCAGAGAGAATCCCACATTTTCTGTATCCACAAAGTAATTAGTCTGTAGGCTCTTACCTTCTTTAAGTGGTATAGCCTATAATGAAGAAAAAAAGGAAAACATTTGCAGGAAGTGTCACAATTCCCAAAGAAAACATTCAAATAGCAGATGATTACTATAAAGTGCTTATTTCATGAAAATATGAATATATCGGTATGAAAGTTTTAATATGAGTAGTTAAATGTGTGTTAAATGTTTCCATGCATTAATTACATTGATGAAATTAAAAATTAAAATTGGAAGTTTTTAAATTCTTTCTGCAAAATAGATATATAAGATATTTTAGTTTTCTTAACTATATAGTCTAACATTATTTCTTATATATTGGTTTTGCAATTTCAATATATCTTTGTTTCATAGTTTATTTTGCTTGCTACTTGTTATGTGAGAAACAGTAATTCTTTACATGACAAATGAAACCAATATATATCAAATAAAGCATGACTTGAATGTCTTTTATAAATCTTAATTTCATTTCAGAAAAAGTTAACTTTTTTTTCCGTATGTAATTTGAATCTATAAAAATTGGTACTACAGGATAATCACATAGTTCCATGTTCTCAACCATACTAAACAGAAGCAAATATACAGGGCATGTAACACGGGTGTAAATTAAATCTATTTTTCTATTTTGGAGCCTAGCAATTTTCTTAATGCTATTTAACCATGGCATAACATGCAAACTGTACTAATAAATTAGAGGGCAAAGAAATGTACTTCAGGTGTTAGTCTAGAATTTATGCTGGGGATAGACATTATTTTCTGCATTACCGTGCAGCATTTATCTTGCTTCACATATCACCACAATATTTTAAAGTTTTACTTCCATCTGAAATGGCTTCTAGTCATGAGAGCTGCAAGTATGCTAAATTGCATGGCATATTGCATTTGTTAAGAAAACAGAAGTTGATCACTCCATTAATCCAGAATTAAATGAGTCTACACAGATAGTTTTTGTGCTGGAAATACAAGGTACAGATGTATTTGTATATTTATGTAACCATGTTAAAACCATGCCATATTATTTTTATTCCTCTTCTAAAAATAAAATAACCACTGAAACTACATTTTGACTTGGTTGATTACTGTTAATGTTGGCATGGAACCTTATATTTCAACATAATGTTTAAAATATTATCACATTTAATTACCTTTAAGTTTAAAAATAGCCCTCAAAAATAATAATTACCTTTAAGTTGGACCTTCCTGACAATAAAATGATATGTAATGTTATTAAAATGATATTTTAGTATCTTTAATAGAATACATATTTACTACTTATAAATAATGTTTGGTATCAACTATGATCTATGTTTTACTTGATAGATATATATATATATATATTTCTATCACCTACATAGCTATCTATCTACCTATTACTTATGACTAGAAGCCAAGAATGGCTTCTGGTTGTCTGATTTGAGTTACTATGTAGATGACCTTTTAGAGAAATATTGCAATTTGGGGTAAGGTCAATTCAAGGGAGACTCAAATGTTCATTTTTAGATATGTTAAAATATTGAGATAAGTCAGACAGCTAAACATGCCAACTGATCAGTAGAATCTGTGACTCTAAATATCAGGCAAGGAATAGAAGTCAATAGTCATCTTCAAAGAGGCTATTTTTTTAAAGGTTTATATATTTATTTATTTGACAGAGACAGAGACAGCGAGAAAGGGAACACAAACAGAGGGATTGGGAGAGGGAGAAGCAGGTTTCCCACAGAGCAGGGAGCCCGAAGCGGGGCTCGATTCCAGGACACTGGGATCATGACCCGAGCCCAAGGCAGACACTTACCGACTGAGTCACCCAGGTGCCCCAAGAGGTTATTTTTAAAGCCATAAAAATAGATGAGATAATCTAAATAGAATGTAGAGATTAAAGGAAGTGCAATAATGACAATAAGGACAAATTTTGAAAGAGAAGGAAAAGCAAAAAATAACCAGAAAATGAAAAGTGGGATAGAGTTCTGCTATCAGACCACCTAAAGTAGAAGGACCTGAAGAAAACTGATAAAGTGTCAAGTGAAATGAAGACTTGACAATATGAGATTATTGATTGTGACTTCTGGTAAAAGTTAATGGATGGGGTGAGAGCAGACATCTTTGTTTCCTGCTTAAATGTATGAGAAAGTTTGAAATTTCATCCTAAAGTATAATAATGGCTACAATTTCTTGGACATCTCTTGTTCATATTGAGAATGGTCTTCTCTGTTCCTGGTTTGTTAAGAGTATTTAATATAAATGGATTCCATATTTTTCCTTTTTCCCTCCTGCTTCTCAGGATAATTATACAACTCTTCTATAAATCTTCCTTGATGTATTTCTTTTATTCTTTTATTTCTTATTAAACTAAACTTGAAAGAATGAAATAAAATTAACATAGTCATGGTGTATTATCCTCTTTCTATGTTGAATGGGCAGAAGTAGGTTTCTATGCAGAAAATTTCAGTTGCTTAGAAAATTCTACAGAGAAGGTAAAAAATATATATATTCTTTTGGAAGATGAAGGTTTTCCAGGGTGCTATGAACAAATTACAATAACATGAAACATTAGCCGCAGTGGCTAAGGTGACCTGAAAACAAACGTTACTATATTTAAGTAAGTAAAAAGAAAAGCAGGTGGCGCCTGGGTGGCTCAGTCAGTTGAGCGTCTGACTCTTGATTTTGGCTCAGGTCATGTTCTCAGGATTGTGGAATTGAGACCCTCCTCGGGCTCTGTCCTCAGCATGGAGTATGCTTGAGATTCTCTCCCTCTCCTACTGCCCCTTCCCCCACTCATACTCTCTAAAATAAAATAAAATCTTTAAAAAATTGAGACTTTGCTTTGCTTGGAGGTGTTTTTTTTATGACAATGTGAATTTAAATTCTTTGAGAAAAAAATAACAAGAATTATTAAGAAACCAAAGAACCACTACTTTCCTCAATCTACTAAAAAAAAAAAAAAAAAAAAAAAAAAAAAACAGTTTCTGGGAGTGTTCTTGCAAGCTGAATAGATTTACCACAGAGCCCATAATATTGTAAGTTTTTAATATGTATTTTTTAATTATTTTTGTATTTTTTAAAAGGTATGATGCTGCTGTTGATCATGAGCCAGTAGTAAGATTATGAGCCCCTAAATAAGACCTTTAGCTCAAAATTTGAATTACCACCTACAAGCTTGGGAAAATAATTTTATTTTTTTAACCTTAACTCATAAAAAATGGGGATAATAATAGTGTTAACTGCTTAGGTATTTTGCTAGGATGAAATGAGTTCATGCAAATATAGTGCTGAGAACACTATCTAGTCCTGAGTAAGAGAATATAAATATTGACTATGGTTATTAATCATTAATTATTACTATTATTTATGATACTTGGGTTGCCAGAGAACTATTTTTGAGGTTGTAGGGATTGTGCTGAGATATAGAGAAGAGAATTTAACTAGAAAAAGAGAACTGTTCAAAGACAAGAGAAATGCAGGTAGCAAAGGACATGAGAAAAACTAAAGGGGGTGCCCGGGTGGCTCAGTCATTTGGGCGACCAACTCTTGATCTCAGCTCAGGTTTTGATCTCAGGGTTGTGAGTTCAAACCCTGGATTAGGCTCCACACTGGGCATGGAGCCAGTTAAAAAAAAAAAAAAAAAAGAGGGGCGCCTGGGTGGCTCAGTCTGTTAAGCATCAGACTCTTGATTTTGGTTCGGGTCATGATCTCATGGGTCATGGGATTATGCCCTGCATGGGGCTCTGCGCTCAGTGAGGAGCCTGTTTGAGATTCTCTCTCCCCCTCCCTCTGTTCCTTCCTTCACCCCACCTCAAAAAAAATCTTAAAAAACAAAGAACCAAAAAAAGAAAAAGAAAAACTAATTCCAGTGTGCAGGAACACAGAAAGTGGACAGAAACCTAAGACAGTTTGGAATGGAGGAAAGCAGATGAGGATGAAACAAACTGGATGTGTGGTTTTACCCAGAGAAAAATAGAAAGGCATTAAATTGTTTCAAGCAAAGAATTATTGCCCATTTATACCAGGGACTGCAGTGGCAAATGGCTACTTAGAACAGGTAGCTACCACAAATATGTGAAGCATTGGGAATAAGACACTAGAGGGTAGTAAGAGTAGATATACCATCTAAATAATCTACACTAAAAGAAGCACTTAAAGTTGTCAATTTTCAGATTTTAATTTAAGGCAAAATATATAACTTTAAATGAACAATTTATTTAATGGACTTATTCTGTAAAATAAATGTTCCAAGAAAAACATTAATCCTAAATTTAAGTAAAATGATGATGATATACATATATGTATATATAAATACATACATATTATTTTATAAAATAGAAGTATTTTGTGATGATAAGGGGGCTATTAATATTCTTTTATTGCTTACAACTGAGGTAACCAGAGATGAAGAGGAAGGGTATGTTTTTTTTTACACAGGTCAGCAAACTATAGATTTCAAGGCAAATTCGTTTTGTGGACTATTTTTGTATGGCCCGAGAGCTAAAAATGGATTTACATTAGCAAAGAACTACAGATTGTAAAACAAAACAAAAACAAAGAAAAACATGTGACAGAGACCATATGGTGTACAAATCTGAAAATACTGACTCCCTGACGCTTTGAAAAAAAACTTGCCAACTCCTCTTTTAGATAATAATAATAAACATGATACTATTTAAACTTAAAACTGAGAAAACAGTTAAAAGATTTGATGAACATAAATTTTAATTTTATAGTAGATATAATTTTGGGATTTTGACAATGAAGATACAGTAAGTTATCCAGCAATTTCGGTCATTAAGATGATAGGTCTGTCATATATATGTATTTGTTATTGTGGAATTTAAAATCTAGGTGGGTACATGTGGAAATATGCTCCAGACAGTGGGGCGTTTGACAAAGTGTGAAACTTTGTTTCAGTTGGCATCAGTATGGAGTTTTTAGCCAGCCAATACACCTGTGATTGTAGGGACAACAGTTAAACTCTTTTATTGAAAGGTTGCCTGAAAGAATATGTATTGATTCCACTGACATGAATAGCTCTATAATAATCAGTGACACGTACTTTTAACTTTCTGTTTTCTGAAATTGTTCAAACCAATTCTGAATTGTATGATTTTCCAAGTTGAGAATATTTTCCACTAATAGGCCTTTATGATCATTTGATTGCTGACAGGCATGGAACAATTTAATCAACATAGTGTTGTCTCTTAGATTCAAATAATAGTTATTAGCAGAAGCATATATAAATGTACAGGGCCACATACACTGTGGTAAATATTTGTACTGTGTACAATATGTTTAATGAATGTTATGAGTCTATCCAAATTGTTATAAATGCAATTTCTCATCACGGCTACAGTTGCATGGAAACGGTTCAGTGATTAAGATGTTGGCATTTTCAAATGGGTAGTGAATAATGTGAACTATCATAATTATTTTAAGTATTCTGATGGCTGTTGTTTTTAACTTTAGAAAGGAATATAGCTTGACCAAAAACAAATTAATTGGAATTCTTGCCACAAAATATGTTTCCTTGTTTGTGTTAAAATATGCCATTAAAACAAATAGGCTTTACATGCCTACTGAGCTGATAAATCTCATCAACGACTTTTTTCACTGTGGCATATTTTTTTTTATGGATGCTATGTTGACACTGTTAATAACTTACATGATAATAATCATACATATTTTTTCACCTCTAATGGGCTAAACTTTCTATTCTTTGCAAGACAGACAATAACAACAACAAAAAACACTGAAGGGGAGTCTAATTTTAATAGCAACTTGGATCTTGCTTTTCAGAATTTGCACTTGACAGAAATGCATAATGTTACCATGGCTCTTGGATTAAAATGTAGTTTTAAAGTTCTGAATACTATTATTTTAAACTCAAAAGTAAGTCTTGGAACACTACTGAAAAAAAGTGTGCTTAGAATAATGTTTGTGACATGAAAATAAATGAAAGCATAGTACATGTTATTGAGCTGCCCATCACAAAGTCATACACTTGTAAAAGTAAAAGCCTATGAAACTGCTGAGTTAATTTTTAAAAATAGTTCTGATTCTTTATTGTATCATCTGGAATAGATATAAGAACTTAATAAACTTGTTAAAACTAATCATTTCAAAAAAAGTAACCTACAATTCTATGATTAAAAAAATGAACATTTTGTCTCAGTGTATGCCTGTGTATTATTCCAGTGTTGGCCAAAATTAAGCAAAACCTTACTCATGTGGCAGGAATTACATTAAATAAGATATGAGCATCAGTTACTATAATACTTACTACATGATCTGATATAGTTATTGTAATCTTCATTTTACATGTTACATTTTAACGAAACTGAGGTTCAAACAATAAGTGATTTATTTGCTAATGATGAAAATTTGTTAATTGGCAGAGCTAGTTTTTGATATGGTCTCCTGATATATACTGTACTTTATTGCCTGTTTGATCTTAAATTAGTTGAACTTCTAGCAATAATTATGTTTTTCTCACCCAAGCTATATCTAAAGTATATTCAAGACTAGTTTCTTAGGCCCTCCAGATACAATGAAGAACAAAATATATTAAATCTTTGTTCTCATATACTTGATGTTGGATTGGAGCTAATAACTGGTAAATAAAGAAATAAACCATATAACATTTTAGGAAGACTAAGAGAAAAGACTCATATAAATATGAGTATGAGAACTATTTCAAAAGGTGGTATTTGAGCTGATTCTTGAATGGTTAGTCAGACATGAGGAGACAGGATTACAGAGGCTTAATATACATGCAATTGGATTTCCAGTAAGGAACAAAATAGAAAATGTGATGGAAATAATTTAATAAGAGATAACAGCTTAAAGTTTTCAAAAACTGTAGAAAGATATCAACAAAATTAGGCACTCAATGGCCCCATATATAAAGGAATAAGTAACTTCTTTTAAAAAAATGTATTAATTTATTTGACAGAGAGAAACACAGCGAGAGAGGGAACACAGGCAGGAGGAGTGGGAGAGGGAGAAGCAGGCTTCCCGCTGAGCAGGGAGCTGGATGCGGGGCTCGATCCCAGGACCCTGAGATCAGGACCTGAGCCGAAGGCAGACGCTTAACTGACTGAGCCACCCAGGCACCAGGAATAAGTAAGTTTTAAAGAGATTTTTAGTCCAAATATGTAGAAATAACACCTTACAGAAATTGCCACTGGAATATAGATATATGTAAAATATATATAATTTATATATTTGTATAGAAATTGTGTAAATATATATGTTAATCACTATGATAGTGTAAATAATTAGAAGATGACTACAATTTAAGTGGGACTTAAATTATTTAATTAAAATACAGGACAGTAATACAATATTCCCAATGATGAGGATAGTAAAATAAGGTATCCAAAGTTTAATGCAGTGCTTGAGACTATAGGTTAAGTATTGAGCTGGGCAACTGGTTGGCTCAGTTGGTTAAGCAACTACCTTCAGCTTAGGTCATGATCCTGGAATCCCCGGATGGAGTCCCATGTTGGGTTCCCTTCTGAGCAGGAGTCTGCTTCTCCCTCTGACCCTCCCTGACTCTCATGCTCTCTCTCTCCCTCATTCTCTCTCAAATAAATAAAATATTTTTCTAAAACAAAGTACTGATTAACATGCAGATCCATTAAATCTAAGATATTTAGGGATGATATAATTTCTATCGAAACCATACTGATAATAGTACAACAAGATACAATACTCTAAATTTGGATATGCATATTAATATGGCTTTAAAAGTTTGAACCAAAAACTACATGGAGATTCATGGAGATGTATACTCAATATCATCAGATTTATATTCTTTTGAAAAATATACAAAACATTTGCAAAAAGAGTGACCATATACTGTCCAGAAAACAAATTGCAACACATACAGTATATCTTTTGGTATACAAAATAATTAGTTTGAAATTAGCATCCAATATATAACTAGAAAATCCAATATACAAAGTAGAAATAATTTGGTGAATTAACAAAATTTTTTATTGAATCAATCAAAATTTAACCAAATATCAAATTAGTTAAAGAAACCTACTTGAAAATATAAAATGTTTAATTGAATGATAAGAAAAAGAAAACATATGAACACTTGTGCAATTTTGCTAAAAGAAATCATATAACCTTAGAGGCAAATATTAATAAGAAAAAATAGTTTTAAGTTCATGAGCTAATATCCATATTAAAATGTTAGGAAAAATTGTGGAAGGAGGAAAATAAAAGGATAAAAATATACAAAGAACTACATTAGAGCAAATAAAATCAAATGCTTGTTTTTTAAAAAGACTAAAATAATACATATCAAGGTAAAAAAAAAACAAAGATACCAACTGCAATCACTTTGATTCAATATTGACTATTCTATGCAGTGTAGTTATGCAAGAAAAAGAATAAAAATAGAAACGGAAGAAATAAAGCTCCCATTTTTCATGAGGATATAGAACATAAACAATGAAACACTTAAAAAAATGAAAGATTTAAGGAACTAAAACTGAGTTTAGAAGTCTTACAGGATTCAAGATGAAAATAGAAACTTCTTTTAAGTTTCTATAAAACTACACAGACATGGAACTATAAATTCATACAAATTCTAATCTCAAAAAAATATATAAAACACCCAGAAAAATCTTCAACAAAATGTACAAGATGTGCTGTTAATTGTTACCACATTAACCTAAGATTCAACTTAATTATAACAAAATTTCTAACAAGTAGATTCTAAAGCATAAATTGGGGGGGGAAAGGAATAGGGACCACCAAAATATTCTTAAAAAATGGAAAATAGAAAAGAATTGCTCTTCCACATATCAGGAATTATTATTAATTTAAAGTAATTAAGATAGGGTAGATTGGGACATGGATAAATGAAAAATGATAGTTGAATAGAGCAGTAGGCAGGATATTTTTCAATCAATGGTACTTGGGCCACTGAATATTCATATATAAAATCTGGCTCTTATCTTTTGCCTGTACAAAATTCTAAGTGAACTGTTTATCTAAATTCAAATATAAATTGCACATCTAAGTTGTATATCGTAATATATGAAATTATCTTCTTGACCTATAGATGTTTTGAAACTAATACACCAAAATAATCAGTTATCACAAAGGAAATGACTAATGAGCTGAATATTGAAAACATCATAAAAATACCAGGAAGTGGAAATAAATTTATGACATATTTAACTAAAATATTATCAACAAAAGACACGGATACATAACAATATGAGGAAAATACAAAACTATAAAATTGACAAGAGACTTCATCAGCCACTGTTTAAAAGAGAATATTGTAAAGTCGAGTATGAAAAGGTTCTCAACATAATTACTTATCAGGAAATTTAAAAATTTTAAAAATCCTACGAACCTACCCTAATGATTGAAATTTCACAGTCTGAAAAAATAAAGAATTCACGAGGATATGGATCAACAGATCTTTTGGTGAAACAGTAAATTGGTACAACTACTTGTAATAATATCTACTTAAGTTTAGGAATATTCTACTTTAGTTGAACATCTATATGCCCATTTACCAAGAAATATGTAGAAGAAAGTTCTGCAAAGCTAAAATGCGATAGCTAAAACTTGGAATCAATACAAATGTCAATCAATAGTATAATGAAAAATTAATTGGGATATATTCATATAATGGAATTCTATTTAGCAATAAAATAAAAAAGTCCTTCAAGCTGTTTACAAAGATTAAGTCTCACAGATACAATATAATCAATGAAACCAGGCACAAAGAAGTGCACTTCATGCTTTCCTTGCTGTACAGTTTGTCAACAAGGAAAGCTTACCTGTAATTTTAAATGTAAACCCATAAGTGAGAACACTCTCAAGAAAACCAACAGAGTAATTACACAGAAGTCAGAGTAGATCAAAGTAAGAGTAAGATTGGGAAGAAATTTGAGGAATGTTTTGGGTTCCTGAGACTGTTTTATTTATTTTTTCATGTGGTAATTAGATAAGTGGTTAATTAATAATAAATACAGTAATTTGTACTTTAATATTTATGTTCTTTAACCATTAGAAGAGAAAGATCATATATACTTAAGACAGAGAGAATGGAAGTGAGAAACTGGAGATAGTGAGTATGCAAAATATATTGGAGAAATATGCTGTTCACAAAAAGAGAGAAATAGCTGGTGGTTGGGATATGATTAAAGTTTTTTTTTTTTCTAAATAGTAGAGGGCACTACAACATGGATATATAATAGTCAACATATTAATATATGTAAATTCATAAAAATTAATAAGCTGAGGCTAATCATTTATAATTATATACAACAGAAGCAGAAAGCTTACAAATTTACATAATTGAATATAAAGCCATAGAAAGCATTTAATATCACTAGAGTAAAAAGATCAACCACAGTAATGAAATGTCAAAGATATGCTTGACCTCTTAGCTTTACAAAAAGAAAAAAAATATATATATAGTATGTATAGTGGGGGAAAAGTGAATATTTTGAGGGGAAATAAGCATTAAAATATACCATTTATAGTAAAATATTGTTCAGTATTCCAAAAGAGTATCTGATAAAAGTCACCTAAAATTTTAAAATATGCCTTCTCACAAAAATTATAGTTCTAAATTTTTAATAAAAAAACTCACTTCTTTGTCCATAATAATTATTTGAAAAAAGTTTTTTAAGATTTATTTATTTGAAAGAGAAAGCAAGAGTAAACAAGTGAGCAGGATGGGGAAGGGGCAGAGGCAGAGGGAGAGAGAATCTTCAGGAGACTCCCTGCTGAGCAGGGAACTCTATGCGGGGTTCCATCTCAGGACCCTGAAATCATGACCTTAGCAGAAATCAAGAGTCAGAAGCTTGACCAACTGAGCCACCCAGGCACCCAATAAAAAACTATATTGCAAAATTGTTACAACTGCTGAAATAGAAATTAATCGGTTATCATCTGGGGGAAGGAACAAAAATTATATTTATGAATATATGAAAGGACATTAAGAATATAGTATTCTTAATTATAAAAGCAGTTTTCAAAGAAGCATGTTCAGAATTCTATTTTTTGAGTGGGGTACCTAATCTAATACACCTTCTGGTTACCCATCAACTTTCATAAAGAATTAAAAATAATAGTGATAAAGGACAATGTTTATGTACTGCTGAATTCAGGCCAAACAGTTTTGAATTCTTAACATTTATAATCTTATTTAACCTTTACACATGCCCTGTAATAAAGATATTATTCCAGTATCATCTGTATTTTTTCAGATTCAAAAATGTAAAACACAAAATGTTAATTAATCTGCCCCTAACAATCCCAAGGTGGTAGAGTTTGAATTTTAATTCAGGCATGTGCTTCAAGCACTTATACTCTTAAACACTACACTGAACCTTTATCACTACAAAGTGTTGTATTAAAGAATAAAGAAACAAACTGTAATCTCAACAGCTTATTTTGTCTCATCCTGTCAGCTGCTGCATCTCATAGATGTACCTTCTCCAGAGAATCGTCCTTTGCTGAATGGAAGAGCTACCTCACCAGGGAAGTTCCCTCCCAACAGCAGCCCTCAGTCAATGGCTGCCTGATGTGTGGTTTAAAGCCTGGACTGGACCCTCAGTGGGGATAGCTCTGTGGGGAAGTTGATGCTCCAGAGGAGTCAGTCATTCTGTGGATAAGGCCAAAGATAGACTTTATCTAAGACCAAATCCTTGCTCAGCTCTCTCCCACTTTCCTGCTCTGCCTCATTTTCTCCCCTGTCAGTGTTCCTGAAGAATACTCTCTTGACAAAACCAATGCACTGGGATTCTTGTCTCAGGTTCTGCTTTTGTGGAACTAGACCTAAAACACCGCATTTTTTTAAAATACAGATTCACAGAAAGTTGAGACAATCATGAAAATATGTGAAGTTGATTGCAGAGAATGGACTAGAGAACTGAGGCCCTCTTAGAGAAAATGTCCTTCCAGAAAAATGTGGCCAGGTATGAATTTGGCAACCAGGTTCAAATATCTCAGATTTCTATTTTTTTGAGAGATTTAGAAAATACTTAATTTTTGTGAAAAATATAATTAAACTTGACAAATCCTGTGACTAAAATGGTATAGTATTATTTGAGATAAAGTATGTCTACAAGCTCATAAAGGCATGCAGGCTCCACTGTTAATTTCTGTATTTATAAGTTTCTGTAGTTCCTTTTTATATTCAGAAAATAAGTTATAAAATCCAGACATTTTATATTTAAAGTTTTATCTGATCAGGTTGGGTTGTTATCTAACAACTAATGTTTATTAAATCTGCTAAGCATTTTATATCTACTCTTAGAATCATTATAACATATGTATTAATAATACTTTTTACTAATTAGTGAAATCATTATCTTTTAGACAAAAGAGCTGAAATTTCAACATACATTAACTTTACTCTGAGTGACAATGGTAAGTGGGGGATCAGTGTCAAATTTTATATTTTAAACATCATACCACATTGTCTCCAATCAATGAAGTTGATCAGGTTGTTTTGTTCCACCTTGAAATGAAATAAAATCTATTAAAGAAAATATCAATAGAAAAACTCCTTAAGAGGATGTTGAAATGCCACAGGACAAATTATACATTCAGAGAATTCATCAGTTCTTCATAGGACCACCTAATCAACTTTATTGACTACTAAATTGAACTGACCAGTTTACATAGTTGATTTGACTTCAAGGAAATACATCTTTTTTTTTTTTTAAAGATTTTATTTATTTATTTGAGAGAGAGAGAATGAGAGATAGAGAGCACGAGAGGGAAGAGGGTCAGAGGGAGAAGCAGACTCCCTGCTGAGCAGGGAGCCCGATGCGGGACTCGATCCCGGGACTCCAGGATCATGACCTGAGCCGAAGGCAGTCGCTTAACCAACTGAGCCACCCAGGAGCCCCAAGGAAATACATCTTTGAAGAACAATCACAAAGCCCAGATTTAAGGAGAGGGGTGTCAAAGAATATTAGGACAATTTTGAGAAGTGAAACACACACACACACACACACACACACACACACACACACACATACACAGAAGGGCACATGCACATGATTTCCAAACTTTTCCGGTTTTGTTCATGAGGCATGATTTTTCCATTATGGATTATTTTAACTTGAGAGTTCATAGTTTTGAATGCCCACAAAGCTGTTCTATTAAAATAACTACTTGATAATGAAAAGACTTAAATCAGAGACTGTTAGGGTTGGGCAAGTGAGCTAGTATGGAGACCTTCAGGAATTGGTGATAACTAGCAGTCTGAATTTGAAGAGAAAAAGAAAATATAAGGTCTAAAAAATCAAGTAAAATAATCCATTAAATATTTATTTGAAAAGGAGGAGAAACCATTGGAGTATTAAAATATAGAGGGAACAATGTTTCTCAAACACGGTCCATGAACCAGTAGCATTGACATTACCTGGGAATTTATTAGAAATCCAAATTCTTTACCCCAGTCTAAACCTATGGAAGCTGAGTCTGAGAATGAGGCCCAGAAATCTGTTCTAATGAGTCTTACAAGTGATTCTGATCTACTTCAGAGTTTGAAAATCAATGACATAAAAAATAGAGATTTTTGTGTGTGGAGTTCAGCATTCCACTCAGCAAAATTTCCAAGTTAGATACATTTATTTATTATCTGGCTTTTTGTTTATTTTCATTTAGATAACTAACTTATCTTATATCATTTTTATGGATATTAATCCTTGTTAAGCCACCTAAAAATAACTGATGCATATATCAAAACTATTGATTTCCTAATACAGATGTAACTGATACATAAATGATGGTTTTGTTATGAAAACAGAAAACACGCCAGGCATTTTATTAAAATGGAATTTACAGAGGAAATTTGTTGCCTTCAAAACTACTGCAAAGAGATAGGGAACAGGTATCATAGGGAAGCAGGAGAAAATCTGGAAGTATAGAGGTCATAGGAAGCTGGTTCCATAGTGGTTAGGCTGCCTGGGGAATTCAGAGAAGATGTCCAGGAAGCCACTGTAAACATAATTTCCTCCACGTGCCCAAACACTTAACTATCTTTACTTCTGCTTTTCTTGCAATTTCCAAACCTCACACATATGGCTTTTATTTTGGAATCTCTCAGTCAAAGAGTTCTGGGAAATGCAGTTGCTAGGTTTCTAGCCCTTGCTACACAGCAAGATATTAGATGGGTAATGGTGGCTTTTACTAAAAAAGAAAGCATCCCACACAATTAGCACATCCCTTTGGATGCTCTGCTTTCAAACACCCTTCTACACATATTAAAGTACAGAAACAATAATACTCAAAAACATGATTCCATTTTATATGGTATGAGTGAGTATCATTGTACAAATGAATAAACAATCACCCTTTTCCTCAAAAGGAAAGGCACAAAATTCATCAATCACGAGAGCCATCTCTGGGTGCCCCAAAGAATCTTGTCTTCCAAACATGCATCCTTTAACCCATAGCATTCTTCTTGTTTCGTGATAATCAGGATGCATCACCAAAGCCATTGGTTATAGTTCAGTGGCATCAGGAACATCCAAATGGCCAGATAACATGAAGAAATCAAAATAGGAAGGAGATAATATCACCCTCTACTTCAGTGGAACCATTGTTGTGTTTCATGATGGAAGCACTACTATCTCGAAGGAAACAAGACCTCTACATCATAAGAATGTAAAATTGGGGGGATAAGAAGAAGGATAATTAAGATTATAATTAGGAGAAGTAGTGAAAGAGCATTCTGCTTACATTTCTTGGTTCTTACATCTGTGTTCTGGCATCACAAGTACGATATTTTAGAGGCAAACTCCAGATGCACAGTCTTCTTTTATAGATAAGTATCTAAACATGTATATATTATTACTTGGTTAACAGTATAACCGGTATTTCAATATTCTATTACAACTCTTTCTAGATGACACATATATACTAAGACCACTGATGGCCATCGCCTCTTTTTTTATAAAAATGATTGACGTGTCAAAAGTGATGGTGTGTGAAGTAACAGGACAGTGAATAAGATATCACTAAATCCAGTTATAATAATGTTGGAGAGAAGCATCAGAACCAAGAAAAGTGAGATTAATTCACTTACTAGTAAGAATAATTTACTTTTTGAAGAAAAAATACTGTACTGTCAATTTTGGAAGAGGCTTAATATAATGAACTTGCCACTAGTTAGCCAGCTTATTTTATTATGGAAAAGTGGCATATAAGTGGATCAGCATTGGTCTCGACCATTAACAGATGGGGTACGGGGTACTCAAAAATGGTGATAGATATTATGGTTAGTTACGACTTAATGAACAAGTACAGTATGGCTGAGAAAACAAGGCAGCAATCACATAACCACATATTTGGTATTCCTGATTATCAAGATACTCCTCTATAGTGGGTTAACTTGGTGTACATTCAAACAGGATACAAAATATGCTCTGAATATCTATATTACTATTGACATAAAACTGTCACAGAGTTCCAAGTCAAGAAGTTCATGACCATACACCAAACAATTACTATCAATGCATATTTTAACCTCTGGACATACTCTATACTAAGGAAGGTGAGCAGCAAGATCCACTATGACATTCTAATCATTGGGAAGGCTTTCTGCCCAATTTTCTTACACAACCACATAAGTATGGGGCTATAATGAAGCATCAAATCTATTCAACTAGTACCAGAGTTTTCTACAAACCAAGACTGAGAGGTGTGGCTTTTTTCCTTTCTCACATTTCATTATAAGGCCAGAAGAGATGTCTGATGGAGAATTCTAAATCATCCATAAGTATTTGTCCAGCAGTTGAAGTCATTGTCAAGAACTGTAAAAGTTCTGTGATTTTAAACTACTTACAAGCTAACAAGTTAGTGTGGCATGGTTTCACAGATGCTGTTAGCTGACAGGAGGTTCCTGAGTCAGAAGTGAAGTTTACTAACAGAAATAGCAGTAGCCAGAATATCAGCATTTCTCACCAACTTGCAAAGCACATATTTCTATAGGTCAATGTAAAGAGAGTCAGATGACACCAGCACCTGCATTATAAGAGAGGAATCCTGAACTTAGGATATCCAGATCTTTTGAAATGGCTCTGAATATGTCTGTTCTCGAGGAATATATCATATTTATTACACTAGACAAGAAACATTCCTGCCATTTATTTGCTATGAGGAGAGTAATTGACATACACAGAGATGACAAATAATTTGTATATAGAATATATAGAAAACACTATGACTCAATAATAAGTAGACAACTCCATTACTATATGAACAAGTGTTTTGAAGAGACACTGCACTAAATGTCTACAAGTAACTTACAAGCACATAAAAGTAGCTCATTACCATTAATCACAAGGAAAACGTCAATTAAATTGCACTAAGTTTCTACTATATCCAACAAGATATATAATATTTAAAAGACTAATAGTATCTGCTTTGGGCAAGGATATGGAACAATTATTTTTTCCTTATCCCGTTGCTGGTGGAATTGAGAAAATACACAACTACTTTGGGAATTATATATGGGAGTCCCTTACAAATGTAATTTTTTAATATACAAATTACCAATGCCATTCTCAGGTATTTATGCTATACCTTACTTGTTTATTGCCTTCATTCTATTACCAGAACATAAGCACAGTCACAAAGATTTGAATGAAACCTCTAAATTAGTGGTTCCCAATCCTGGCTGCATTAATATCTGGATATTTAACTATTTAACTATATAATTAAACTATATTATTGACTGTGTTATAGTAGATATTACATATATAATATGAATATTGTATATATATTACTATGTAATGGACTATCTGGATATTGTTTTTTTAAATACCTTACCATTGATCATCACACACACACACACACACACACACACACACACACACACGAGTCCCTAAGCCTCCCTCCACACAAATTGAATCAGAATCTCTAAGGATAAGCCTGGGCATCACTGCCCTAGATGAAACAAAGCCCATGGGAGATCAAAAGTATGTCAGCCACTATTATGGGAGGCAGTATCCCCACTTGCTTCAGTTGTCTGAAGGAATAATTAAATAGCAATAGGCACTCTTTTGTAAGTGAATCTTAAAATCACTGGTACCAAATACCATAATGACCAAAGTCAGAAATGATTTCCATCAACAAAATATTAGAAGTATCATAAATTTTAAAAACTCATAATATTATAATTATGTTTAAAAGTGAGTTCCATCACTGACCAGTTGTCTGACCTTGAAAAAGTTAAATAAAAACTCTTTTCCAGATGTAAACAAGAAGAAATAAAAAACTGCCTCCTAAGAATATTCTGGGGATTGCCACATGATATGCAGAAGCCATTCAGAAAAGCACTTGGCATCTAGGCACTGTTCAGTGCGTTAATTATGCTAATATGATACCCATTAATAGTATCAGTAGTACTAGTTTTTAAAGATTTTATTTATTTATTAGAGACACAGAAAGAGAGCACAGAGGAAGGAGGAGCAGATTCCCCACCGAGCAGGGAGCTCAATGCATGGCTTGATCCCAGGACCCTGAGATCATGATCTAAGCCAAAGGCAGAGGCTTAACCTACTGAGCCACCCAGGTGCCCCTCAATAGTACTCTTTCTATTGCTTTTATTATCACCTTCCTTCCACTATCAGGACAGAATGTGATAGAATGGATCTGCAGTCATGGGATATATTTTGTTCTTAATTCTGATTCTTCCAGCAGATATATTTCCCAAGATAATTCAATTGATTTTTATTAATACCATTTTTTAAATAAGATGATTAGATAGACTGATAAAGCAAACAGGCCCTGTAGTTAGTTGAGAGAATTAAGTAGGAACTAACTGGTAAATGAAGATACTAATTATTAATACATATTAAGAAAGAAAATTTACCAAGGTGTGTCATGATTTTGCAAAATGAAAATATTAGTTTTAGGTTTTCCCATGACTGTACCTTGTATATAGAGCATCTGTATTTCTTTTTTTTTCTTTTAAAGATTTTATTTATTTATTTGAGAGAGAGAGAATGAGAGATAGAAAGCACGAGAGGGAAGAGGGTCAGAGGGAGAAGCAGACTCCCTGCTGAGCAGGGAGCCTGATATGGGACTCGATCCCGGGACTCCAGGATCATGACCTGAGCCGAAGGCAGTCAGTTAACCAACTGAGCCACCCAGGCGCCCCAGAGCATCTGTATTTCACACTTGTTTTAAGCTGTATGAAAAAGGCTTGAATTATATCTCACATCAGTGATTTCTGGGTATAAGTCTAAATGCTTTCTTCCTTTTTTTTTAAGATTTTATTTATTTATTTATTTATTTATTTTATTATTATGTTATGTTAATCATCATACATTACATCACTAGTTTTTGATGTAGTGTTCCATGATTCATTGTTTGCATATAACACCCAGTGCCTTCCTTAATACCCATCACCAGGTTAACCCATACCCCCACCCACTCCCCTCTAGAACCCTCAGTTTGTTTTTCAGAGTCCATAGTCTCTCATGGTTCATCTCCCCTTCCAATTCCCCCCTTCATTCTTCCCCTCCTGCTATCTTCTTCCTTTTTTTTTTTTTAAACATATAATGTATTATTTGTCTCAGAGGTACAGGTCTGTGATTCAACAGTCTTACACAATTCACAGCGTGCACCATAGCACATACCCCCCCAATGTCTATCACCCAGCCACCCCATGCCTCCCACTCCCCACCACTCCAGCAACCCTCAGTTTGTTTCCTGAGATTAAGAATTCCTCATATCAGGGGCATCTGGGGGGCTCAGTCGTTAAGCATCTGTCTTTGGCTCGGGTCATGGTCCCAGGTCCTGGGATCGAGCCCCGCATCCGGCTCCCTGATCAATGGGAAGTGTGCTTCTTTTTCTCCCACTCCCCCTGCTTGTGTTCCCTCTCTTGCTGTGTCTCTCTCTGTCAAATAAATGAATAAATAAAATCTGTAAAAAAAAAGAATTCCTCATATCAGTGAGGTCATATGATTCATGTCTTTCTCTGACTGACTTATTTCACTCAGCATAATACCCTCCAGTTCTATCCACATCATTGCAAATGGCAAAATTTCATTCCTTTTGATGACTTCATATTTCATTGTGTGTGTGTGTGTGTGTGTGTGTGTGTGTGTGTGTGTATATATATACCACATCTTCTTTATCCATTCATCTGTTGATGGACATCTTGGCTCTTTCCAGAGTGTGGCTATTGTGGACATTGCTGCTACAAACATTGGGGTGCATGTACCCCTTCCGATCCCTACATTTGTATCTTTGAGGTAAA
Organism: Callorhinus ursinus; assembly: GCF_003265705.2. Lineage (NCBI taxonomy): Eukaryota > Metazoa > Chordata > Mammalia > Carnivora > Otariidae > Callorhinus > Callorhinus ursinus. Next base: position 13,782,325 of record NW_027397063.1, on the reverse strand, counting down.
TACCCAGTAGTGCAATTGCTGGATCGTATGGTGCAGAAGAATGAAACTGAACCATTTCCTTACACCACACACAAAAATAGACTCAAAATGGTTGAAAGACCTCAATGTGAGACTGGACTCCATCAAAATGCTAAAGGAGAACACAGGCAGCAACCTCTTCGAACTCAGCTGCAGCAACTTCTTCCTAGAAACATCGCCAAAGGCAAGGGAAGTAAGGGCAAAAATGAACTACTGGGACTTCATCAAAATCCAAAGCTTTTACACAGCAAAAGAAACAGTCAACAAAACCAAAAAGCAACCGACAGAATGGAAGAAGATATTTGCAAATGACATATCAGATAAAGGGCTAGTATCCAAATAATCCAATCAAGAAATGGGCAGAAGACATGAACAGACATTTTTCCAAAGAGCACATCCAAATGGCCAACAGACACATGAAAAAGTGCTCAACATCTCTAGGCATCAGGAAATCCAAATCAAAACCTCAATGAGATACCACCTCCCACCAGTCAGAGTGACTAAAATTAACAAGTCAGGGAACGACAGATGTTGGCAGGATGCGGAGAAAGGGGAGCCCTCCTACACTGTTGGTGGGAATGCAAGCTGGTGCAGCCACTCTGGAAAACAGTGTGGAGGTTCCTCCAAAAGGCTAAATGCTTTCTTAAATGTAAGCCTTTGTGTGTGTGTCTGTGTCTGTGTCTGGATGTGTATGTGTGTGCACGCACCTCCAAAGTGGTTATTATGGGCAATTATACCTAGCAATTGTGCTTTAGTGACGATGAAAAGGTATTCGATTTTTAATTTAAAAGCTATAGACAAAACAACTCTCCAACTGTTACTAGACTCATGGACCTGATAAAGTTTCTCTTGATATTGTGTTTTTCTTTTGTTGTTTGTGGTGTGTTAAGCTGTTCACTCATGTGGTTAGAACAATAAGAAAAATTAGTCGTGATGGGTAAAATGATTTTCAGACCGTACATATTACCAACTTCCATTTGCCCCTGCTGAAATTTAGATTATGAGCAGCAATTAAATCTGCAAGTTGATGTTTGCAATCTAAGTTAGAATGAGCCTTGAAAATTCATATGAGAAAATATTTTCTACCTCTTACAGACTCCACATCAGATAATGGTTACACAAGCCACCAAATTTCCAAAAGCTGGTATTATTTCTTATTGTAGCCCCTTCTTTTTGACCAGGGTCTCATCTTCCACCAAATCATAAAGCTCTGATTATCTTCCTTCATTAATAGTTTTCATATTAATCACCTCTCCTATAACACCATAGCTCTACAGAGATTTAAATCCTCATTATATCTTAGCTGAATTCCTCCAAAAGGTTGCTAACACTTTCCTCAGCATCAGCCTTGAATCTTTCAACTTATCTCACTTACCAGCTGAAAAACTGATCTTCATAAAATGTATCACTCTTCTGATGTCAATACGTTTTATAACTATAGCATCAAACGCAAAGATTTACAATCTTTTTTTCCCAGTTATAAATCTCCTAAATGTCCTTGCTTCATGATGATAACTGACATTTTTGTGGCCTTTCAGTAATTAATGTGGCCTTGGATATCATGGACAATACATAGAATGCCACAAACTTGTTTTTTTTTTTGTTTTTTGTTTTTTTTAAAGATTTTATTTATTTATTTGACAGAGAGAGAGACAGAGTGAGACAGGGAACACAAGCAGGGGGAGTGGGAGAGGGAGAAGCAGGCTTCCCGCGGAGCAGGGAGCCCGATGTGGGGCTCGATCCCAGGACCCTGGGATCACGACCTGAGCTGAAGGCAGACGCTCAACAACTGAGCCACCCAGGCGCCCTCACAAACTTGTTAGAAATAGGGTTGAGACCTTGCACTAGTATCTTCACTATTACTTATTATGTGTCTGTAGGAAATGTCTATTCAGAAGCAAGGTGAAACTCACGTCCACCAGAATCTTTAAGAGTGAAAGAATCCATGCTTCTTGCTTCTATCCATCCCTCCTAAGCCAACATTTATCACCTAATACAAAACAGGCATCCAATTCTTACGTCCCTAAAATCTTTTCCTGTGACTCCCACAAATGTTTCCTTAGGAGAGCAGAGCTAATTTCAGATATAGGCTTCTAGGCTATGGTATGGATGTTACTTAAAAAGAGATGAAAACTCATTGGAGTGGTTTGGCCAGAAGTATGATGTATTCAAAACAAATGTATCAGTTAGAAGTCCATTGCAATGTCCTAGGTAAGAAGTAGTATGGTTAAGTAATAACAATGGGAAGGAGAAGTATTTGGCTGAAGATTATAAATATTGCAAGTTTTAGCCAAAAGAATTTGATTATGCCAAATATAAGATGAGAGCACAAGAGGAGTCAAAGCTGACTTAAGGTTTTTGGACTAAACTGCATACAAAAACAAATGAGGGAATATTGTGGCAACAATTGATGTTTTGGAACAAAACTAAAAATCAAGAATTAAATTTTGGTTATTTCAATTTGCAGATACTAATTAGAATTCCAAGAACAGAATTTCAGATGGTAGTTAGATATGTGAGTGTCAACATACAGAGGCAGTTATGAGACTTGATATATATTTGGCAACGGAATTAACTTCCAAATTTGTGTCTTAACAACAAAATATTTATTATGTATTTATTTATTTATTTGACAGAGAGAGAGAGAGAGAGAGACAGTGAGAGAGGGAACACAAGCCGGGGGAGTGGGAGAGGGACAAGCAGGCTTCCCACCGAGCAGAAAGACCGATGTGGGCCTCGATCCCAGGACCCTGGGACCATGACCTGAGCCGAAGGCAGATGCTTAACGACTGAGCCACCCAGGAGCCCCAAAATATTTATTTTTTAAAGCACAATTCAGTATATGTTGTATGGCTCTCTAAGAAATGGTACTGGGCTCTTGTCTCCTCTCATTATATGTTGCCATCTTTAATTTTTTTAATTTGAATATAGTTGACACACAACATTATGTTCAATGTACATGTACCACATAGTGATTCAACAACTCTGGACATTATGTTATGCTCACAAGTGTAGCTACCATCAGTCACCATGCAACACTATCACAATACCATTTAGTATATTCCCTATTTTCTGGTATATTTTATTCCCATTACTTACTCATTCCATAACTGGAAGCCTGTATCTCCCACTCCCCTGCACCCCTTTGGCCCATTTTGCCCATCCTCACACGCCCATCCCCCTGGCAATTATCAGTTTGTTCCCTGTATTTATAGGTCTGATTCTGCTTTTTGTTTATTTGTCTTGTTTTGGATTTCACATAATTGAAATCATACGGTATTTGTCTTTATCTGACTTATTTCACTTAGTATAATACCCTCTAGGTCCATTGCTGTTCTTGCAAATGGCAAGATTTCATCCCTTTTTGTGGCTGGATACTATTCCATTGTGTATATATACCACCTCTTCTTTATCTGTCCATCTGTCATTGGCACTTGGGCTGCTTCCATATCCTGGCTACTGTAAATAACCCAATTAAAAATTAAGCAGAGGACCAGAAGAGACATTTTTCCAAGGACATACAGATGGCCAACAGACAAATGAAAACATGCTCAACATCCCGAATCATCAGGGAAATACATATATAAACCACAATGAGATATCATACCTTTCAGGATGCTATTATCAAAAGGTAAGAAATAACAAGTGTTGGCAAGGATGTGGAGAAAAAGGAATGCTTGTGCATTATTAGTGGGGATGTAAATTGGTGCAACCACTATGGAAAACAATATTAGAAATTCTTCAACTAAAATTAAAATGGCAATACTATATGATCTGATAATTCCACTCCTGGGTATTTACCTAAAGAAAATGAAAACACTAATTTGAAAAGATATGTGCACCCATTTATTTATTGCAGCATTATTTACAACATAGCCAAGATATGGAAAAAGCCGAAGTGTCCATCAATAGATGAATGGATAAGGCGGATGTGTGATGCTATCATCTTAAACACATGGCCTGTGTAGCCACCACAACAGATAATACAGAATATAGAAAAGCATGTAGGGATTGTTATGCCAAGGCCTGGAGGATTAAATATACTTTTTCCTGCATAATATTGTTCAGAACACAGTCATCAGGCACTAAACTAATTGCAGAAGAAAGCTGAGAAATGTTTTCAGCCTATCGGTCCATGGACAGCTAATGATCAATAAATACTGGGCAGTCTTTAACACACACTTATGCAGAATTAATGAAGGCTCTCTTTACAAGATTACACTGCGTTGTGGTTCAATATTTCTTATTTATTCTGTGGGGAGGGGTTTCTTTTGACACAGGTGCACTTGTGGGCACAGGTATCTTGTACCATAGAAAATAACTAGGCAATGCTCTCTCGAGCTCTAAGACTTAGGGAATTTAAGAAAGGTATCTTGTAAAGGGTTACATGGGCAGGAATATCTTGTGCCACAAGGGGGCTTTAGACTGAAGCATTTTGTTATAAATGGTTAAGTTCTCTTAACTGGGAGAATCAATTGTATCAAATGCACAGAATAACGAGACTTCTGAGAAATGATAGATTCAACATTTAGAGGTTAATTGCTGCTTGAGAGAAATGATGACGACAAAGAACTTTTCAGAGTCAATTAAAAGAATAGAAATATTATAGCTGTAAAAATGAGCAGAGATATGGGCCAATAGCTGGAGAAGATGTAGAGCTGCAAGAGAGATGTACCTTTTTTTTTCTTTCCTTTAGTGTGTGTGTGTACTTTTCATCTCTGTGACTTATTTTAAAACTGAAAGTTTGTGCCTCTTCATCTCCTTTACCTATTTTTCTTATCCCTTCATCTGCCTCCCTGTGGCAATCACTGGTTTATTTTCTATGAGTCTTTTTCTCTTTTTTGGTTGTCCCTTTTTTGTTCATTTGTTTTGTTTTTTAGATTTGACATACAAAGGAAATCATGGTATTTGTCTTTCTTGGACATATTTCACTTAGCATGATACCATCTAGGTCTATGTCGTCACAAATGGCAAGATCTCATTATTATTTTCATGAATGAGTAATATGCAGTTGTGTATGTATTCCACATCTTTATCTATTCATCATCAATGGATGGGGATTTGCTTTTTCTTCTTTTCTTGTTTTTTCATGTGCTGGCTTGTACAATGACAGGACTAATTCACTGAAGATAAAACCATCATGAAGATTTGAACAAGACAGGAATAACTGCATATGTAATGTGATCAAATAATCAAACACTCATTGGATTCAGGACACAAGAACACCTGGCATTACTCAGGACAACAAATGATTCATCATTCAGTCAAGGGGCAAGGAAGCTAAGAATTCTGGTAGTTTTGTGTGTTTGAGTTTGGCTTCATTTTTATACAAAGCCCTCTGGAATTGAAATACTAGATTAGAAGGGAAGTATTAAAAAGTCATGCATGCAGGCTGGAATGTGGGTTGCTTGGGCACCATGGAAGTGTTAGAACTGATATGGACAAGATCTAGGATTTCACCATGGAATGATGAGTAAGTAGACAAGAGGAAAAGATATTTGGGATGAATTCAAGGACTTGAGGATGTATAATCTGTGTAACAATATCAAATATAGGTTTATTTACTTTTATTTTTCTCAGAGTAAATTTCCTCCCAGAAGATTCCTGAATCTCTCATCAAAATAGAACAAAATGATCATCTTGGGCCCCTGAAGTGTAACCATCACCCTAGGTATTGCAAAATGCTGCTTAATGACCCTAAAGAAAATACGCTTGTTGTTCTGTCCTATAATAAAGATAGAAAATCAGAATTTAGCTAACTTAAAACTAAAATTCAGTTTAATAAGCTTGACATCCTAATTCTTCCTGTCAATTTATCCTTGGTAATTATATCAGAATTAAACATAAAATTAATTCATTACTCTTGTTCTAAATGCATGAATATCAATCAATCAGAAAGGCAAAAAGTAGAAGCAATAAGAATTTTCTAAGATGAAAATTTTAAATTGACTAGAATTAAAGAATAATGGCATACAAGTATGCCTTTCTAAAACAGAGTTTAATTTAAAGCAAAATTTTCTTTTTTTAAGGAATATTAATTTGACCCCAAACCTCACATTTCATGGTTATTAAATTCCATTTTTTCTTAATTTTGACTGCAATTATATAGATGTTTTAGTTTATAACAAAAGACTCAGTATCATTTTTATTTTATTTTATTTTTTTAAAGATTTTTTTTATTTATCTGACAGAGAGAGAGAGAGAGAGAGCACAAGCAAGGGGAGCAGCAGAGGGAGAGGGAGAAGCAGGCTTCCCACGGAGCAGGGAGCCCGATGTGGGGCTCGATCCCAGGACCCTGGGATCATGACGTGAGCTGAAGGCAGATGCTTAACAGACTGAGCCACCCAGGCACCCCAAAAGACTCAGTATCATTTTTAAAACACACTTGATCAAGAAATAAACGTAGCTGTTAATACAAATTAATAAACTAATATGTATATTAAAATACTGCTCAGGAAATATTAAGATATGAGCAAACAGAAGTCCAAAATTATATATAATTGGACCTTTTCTACACTGCACTTTCAAATATATCAGAAAGGAGGAGGAAGGAGAGAGGGTGGAAGGAGGGTAGAAATTAAAAAATATATATATATATCTAAGAATAATTTTCTTAGTTGCAGGAGAAATGATGTTACATTGCAATATACATTTAAAATCAAAGGAAAAAAAAACTCGATTCACTACTTTCCTGCTACTTTTCTTTCCGGAGTCCTGCCAAATGTCATTATTAAGGGTGGCTATTTACATACAGTGCCATAACATGATAAGCTTAAAGGTCAAAGTCTATAGCAGAAAGAACTTCATTAAAAAGGCCACATTTTAGAAATACGAAGGCCTTTTACAAGTAATGTTAAATGGGGAATTAAGGCAATGACCCAAATAATTAAAGTAAAACAAACCCTATGAATCTGAGAGAAAAATAGAAGTTCGAGGCTTAAATCATCACAAATTACTGTCTACATTCATCAAATTAATGGGGTAATCGCTCGGCTTGCACTTTAAATAGGCTACGTATCTTCCAACTGAAGTCATATCTCTATGCAGACACTGATTTATTGACTTTGGTTTTATTCTTTCCAAATGTCATAGTGATTGATTTATTTTAATAAAATGAACTAATTTTGATATTAAGACACTAAAAACTTTGTAATTGGTCTATCATAAGTGATTGTGTTTATTTTCATTTTTGGAAATCCATATGTTAAAAGGGTCATACAAATTTTAAAATTGTATTGTAGCAAAGGTCGAAACTGAAAAAAATGTATCCATTTACTATCTAAAAAGTGGAAATTAGAAGCACATGACTCCTATAGTCTGTATAGCTGTTATTTCCTAAAATACTTTTAAAACCAATGCTGCCAATGTCCATGATCTCATATATGTCACAGTCGTCAAACGGCTCTGTCAAGTGATGTCCAATGATGGGCATTTTTCTGTTCCAACTGTTTCTTTGGGTTCCTTTCCTCTCTTCCTCTATCCCTTCCCCCACCCTCTATCCCTTTCTTCTAGGTCTTTCTTTCTTCGCCACAGGAGAACAATGGAAAACAGGACATAGTAAAGAATATAGGAAACATTTACTAAAAACGGGATATCATCTTGGAGTTTTGAGTGTTTAAGCCCAAACTAAGTTAGTTACAACTATTTAAAAAAAAATAAAGTTCAAATTTTCAAGTTAATGGTAATTTTAAAGCAAAAAAATTAAAATAAGAGGAATTCTACAAGAAATAAGCCATTGTAAAAGAAACCAAAAATATTTTTAATTATGAGAACGAGTCTGGCTGTTGCCTGGGTATGAGGCAGGAGCACAGATAAAAACCAGAATGGCACACCTAGAAAGTGTTATCAAAACATTCTGCAGTAGAGGTTGTTACATTTGTGAGACTAATTGAACATGTCTGGGAGATAAAATTCTTCCCGTCCCCCAAATTCTCCAAGGAAGCTTGAGCAACTGATAGTCACATTCCTCTTAAGGCATACAAAGCAGTACTGAGGGAAAGGCATAAATTTTAGGACAGAGATAGGTAAATGTATCCCCTCTACCAGAGAGGTTGACTCAGAGAGAATTAGAGTCATAGAAATACAAGACACCTTAATTGTGGATTTAGCAACATACTAAATATTAGCATTATGTAAGGCGTATTGGTGACCGGTAGTGAAGTAAGATGGTTAAGTATGGAAATCTAAGAGGGAGGAGAAGTCAATTCCAAGTACAATTTGTAATTTGCCCATCCTCGAATACTTGCCAAATGACACGGGAAAGGCTTTTACTTAAATCCCACTGCAGACTATAGGCGCATAGGATACACCTGTTGTTCTCAATAAAAGATGTCATCTGGACACTGCAGGTAAGGATATTTCAGAGGAGGATAATAAAGATGAAAAATTAAAGTTTCAGGGTCAGTACCCTTTAAGTCTGAAATTAAAACACGGGGAGAAAACATTTAAGTCAAAATTAAAATAGCACTCGCGTGAGAACATCTCAGAGACAAATCTACCAATGAGATGTGCATAAGCACAAGTTTTTGAGTTAGAGATGAATTACTGGAAATCACATGAGATTTCCCAAATTTGCTAAATAATGTCGCATCCAGTCCTGAAATGTTATTGGAGAAAATTAAATCCTTATGATTTGGCAAGGAACCGTAGCATATGTACAGCTCAAAGGGAAGATTACTGATGGAATATTTTTTCCACTTTTACGGTGTAATTTAACCCCACCCCCCCTAAAGATTTCTACGTTCCTATTTTATATTCTTTCTGTAGCTCATTGTTGAAAGAGGTATATGTGGGACGGTCACACTGGTGAGTTCACACTGAAGGACAATGTTCCCATAGTTCAGGGGGAGCTTAAGGAATATACAAAAGACAGCCCTGGACTTCTCTGCAGTCATTGTTATAGATCTGTGGAGTGTGGTCTAGAGCTTCTGCTTTGTGGAGGACTGTTAGATTGGGGAATTCCTTCATTCTCATCTTTTATACCCCAGACTTTGAATATTGTGAACCCTAAATTTGATGCGAATTTCATAAGAACAAATTCGACAACAATAGATATTCAAAGTTCATGCAAACATATTCAATTTTACCATACAGAAAACTTACCCCAAATTGTGGAAAAGATACTAATTTTGATATAGAAGGCTAGTTTATCAAATAGGTAGGTAATATGAAAGTTACTTAACCAGAATTAAGGTAACTGCCTGGATTTTTGTATGCTCTCAAATTCACAGACTTAATAAAGGGGTAAATTTGAACTCTTGAAAGAATGTGTTTTTTAAATACCTCCAAAGTTATTAACATTTACACTATATAGAGTGAAATGGTGGTTTAACAAATAGTTATACTTCCAAAAGACTGAGTCATGAAAACACTCATTTTATAATACCTGTTACATCTTACTACTAAATAACTACTACTAAATACATCAAGGAACAAAGCAGACAAAACTTTTATTCCCCCAGGATTTAGGGTTTAGTGGCTTATTTGCATGTGATGAAAGGAGAAAGAAACCAGTCTAGCTACATTTAATTCAAATAATGATTATAGTCTGACTAATCCAAGGGAAGTATAAGATTTTCAAGTTTTTTGTGGTTGTTGTTGTTGTTTCTCAATTCATATGTGGCATTTACACAGAGTATTCAAATCTTAAGTGTATGGCTTGATGTTGGATATATATACTCATGTAACCCCTCACAGACTTCCGTCAAATAATAGAACATCTTTAGTAGTTCAGAATCCTATCTGATGCCCTCTCATTGGTACTATCAATTCCCCTAGTGAGGATAATGACTATTTTTATTTCTATCAGCAGAGATTAGTTTTGCCTGATCTGGAATTTCTTACATTTTCCATTCGACATTGTATCTGTGTTTTGTGTGTAGCTATTTTTTCTACTTATTGCTATGTTATATTTAATTGTATAAATATACAAACATTTATTTCTTTATTAAACTGATAAAGGTAGTTGAGATCAGGTTTAGTTTTGTAGTACTGTATATAAAGTCTCAAAGAAATAGTTATATGGGGCACCTGGGTGGCTCAATTGGTTAAGGGTCTGCCCTTTGGCTCAGGTCATGACCCCAGGGTGCTGGGATCCAGTCCCACATCAGGTTCCCTGCTAAGCGGGGAGTCTGCTTCTCCCTCTGCCTCTCCTCCTCCCCCTGCTTGTGCTCTCTCTCTCTCTCAAATAAATAGATAAAAATCTTAAAAAAAAAAAGAAATAGGTGTATATGTCTTTCAGTGGGCATATGTGCTGCATTCAGATCTGTTAGATGTTCAATTATGAAAAATTCAGGGTCATAGGTCATGAATATACTTAATGCTAAAGTGTTTTCTGACATGATAGCAGTAATTTACAATCTTACCAGCATTGTCTGAAAGCTCAGTTATCAAGTTTTTCCATACTCTCATCAAAAGTTAGAATTTCCTGTCTTTTGAATTCTAATTAATCTGGTATTCATGTAGCAGTATCTCATGTTGGTTTTAATTTGCATTTACTAAAGAAAAGTTACACTGAAACAAAGTTCTACTGAAAGAAAAAGTTATACTGAAAACAAATTTATATGTTTATTGACTACTGAAATAGTATTTTTCTGAATGCCTTTTTCTCTCTCATTTTATTAACTTCGCTTTTTTTTCTCATGTACATTAGGGTTTTTAAAATATGTTTTTACACAGCAACAGATATATGTTTAGAAAAAATGCATGTAGTTTTCAGAAAGGGATAATACTCCTCATGACTGGTTTTCATTCTTTTAATTGGATATTTTCATGAAGAGAAGTTCTTGACTGTGTATTTGGTTAATTTTGATTTTTTTCACAGGTGATGCTTTTGACATTCTATTTAAGAGAACCTTATCTAAAGTTACTACAAGTTTATGAAGATATTCTTTATGTTTGTTTCTGTGAGCTTTATTGTTATACATTACTGTTTTAAGTTTACCAAATATCTGAAATTAATTTTTGTGTGCTGTATGAGTCAAAAATTAAGGTTCATAGTTTTCAAACAAGGATAGCCAATATATCCAGTGCAAACTACTGAAACTGAAATGAAATGGTAACTGTTGTAAATTAGGTGACCACATTTTTAGGCTCCTGTTTCTGTATTCTCTATTCTGTTCCATTTGTTTGTCTATCCTTACATCCATAACTACACTGTTTTAGTTATTATAGCTTCATTATATGTCAGCAAACTTGGTCCTATAAATTCCCCATTTTTTTTCATATTTAAGATTACCCTTTACATTTTAGAATCAGTTTCTCAAATCTCAGATTTTTACAAAATCTTTATTGGGATTATTTTCCCCAAATAGACAGACAATACAGATTGAACTCTGTTCAGAGTGGGTTTTAAGCATTGTTCAGACATGCATGTCTGTACTTCCCCTTACAGCTAAGAGATAGTCCGTACAAGATGCACCCATTTTGTGTCTCTATTGAATATCTGAGATATTTCCCAGGTTCCCTACAGCTTCATGTGCTCTGGATCTCATCCTCTGTCTTACAGGTAGCTCATGGCCGCTAAACATTTTGCCCGCCCTTAGCTCCCCCACTACTACCTTCTGTTGGAATTCTTGGTTCTCTTATGGCAGAGCCTCATCTATTACCCCACCCTGCCTGGCCTTGGCTATCACCCTGATAAAAAATGGCTGGAAAGAACACCCTTTAGTCAAAGGATAAAAACTTGCTATATATTGTAATGAGTGGCTGGTCTGTGGACTTTTCTTCCCTATATAATCCGCATAAAACAAAACTTTGTCCCTATTTCTATGTTTGTGTCTATCAGTTTCTGGGCAGCAGGAATAGCAGGAAATGATGCAATCATGGCTCCCATGTCCCTTAAAACTAGAAGTGCAAGAGAAGCTATAAAAAAATGGAAGTATTGAATTTTCTGTTTTTAATAAAAGAAAAGGGGAATAAGAAGCATACAGCATCCAGAACAAGCTTGGGATAGGGAGGAGCAAGCAATCAGTGATGAGGATGAAAAAAGATTTGCCTGTCTGAAAGAGATATATATGTGCAAGAGAAAAAAAAACAAAAAAAACAAAAAAACAACACAGACACACTCTCTACCAAGCAGTATAAAGAGAAACATGAAATGCAAATGGATCACAGACCTGGGTCTGTTGTGTTGATGAAAGGAATCAACATTTTTCCTTTGCTAATTTTTTGGACATACAGGAAGAATCTCCTCGCTACCTCTGGTTCACAGGCTGGGCTTCTACCAACTGTCTTATCCCCTGTAGTTTCCTGAGGTATCACAGTGCAAATGCTTAAGGCATGACATATGCATGTGAAGTTCCAACCCCTTTCTGGATACAAACCAATTTAGTTTGGAGGTTACAAACCCTATTCATGCCTCATTCTCTAGATTCTGTGACTCTGCTACTCGAATCTTCACAGAGCACACCATTTTCTGCAGGACTGTAGACACATGAGCCAACTGCTCTGTTTAATACCTGTCCACCAGTGAATAACGTCCTTGATAAGGAGACTGCTCATGAGGAGCTTACTAACTGTATACTGCACCTGAAGACTGCAAACCAACATAGTCAAAGACCGTTACTAGAGGGCGCCTGGGTGGCTCAGTTGGTAAAGCGACTGCCTTCGGCTCAGGTCATGATCCCGGCGTCACTGGATCGAGTCCCACATCAGGCTCCGTGCTCGGCAAAGGAGCCTGCTTCTCCCTCCGACCCTCCCCCCTCTCATGTGCTCTCTCTCTCTCTCTCATTCTCTCTCTCTCAAATAAATAAATTAAAAAAAAAAAGACCGTTACTAGAGAAATCATCTTGACAACATGTGGAAATGAGTGACTACGTTTAAAACTGGAGATCCTGGGACACTCGGGTGGCTGTCAGTGAAGCGTCTGACTTTGGGTTTTGGCTCAGGTCGTGATCTCGTGGTGGTAAGACTGAGCCCCACGTGGGGCTCTGCACTCAGAGTGGAATCAGCTTCAGATTCTCTTTCCCTCTGCTTTTCTCCCCACTCGCACTCTCTCTTTCTCCACATCTGTAAAAGAAGTAAGCAAATAAAATCTAAAATCAGAGACCCTAAACCCCAAAGAAAGACTAAAAGGAATCTTTGAGGAAAAAAACCTTCTAGCAAGGAAATTCAAGATTCTTATACCTTTGGCTTTAAAGTTCATTTTGGAAGTTAAAAGAAATATATTTTTGTAGAATTATTCTTTTTTTATTATGTTATGTTAATCACCATACATTACATCATGAGTTTTAATATTCAAATGTTGTTGATAAATATTAACTTTTTATGTTAACTTTTTTGCATGCATTAAGCAGTAGGATTAAGGTTTTAAATCAATATTTTGTTTTTATTATTTTCAGATTAGATATTCAGATATGAAGATAACTCAAAACTTTTTTTAAAGCACCTCAGATAACTTGAATGAAAATTTTAGATTCCTACAACCTAATTAAAAACTGAGAATAGATGTCACTGTTTCCTTCCAATTGGGAAATTAAGGCTAACTTAATAGCAGTTATCTCCTGGTATTGTGACCGATGGCATCAGGCAAAACTATATTACTTTAACAATTTAAAATTATTAGCAGGCTCTAGTTTTATAAAGGTAGAAAACAAATGTAGACAATATCTCCTGAGCTGATTGTTGTTGCTTCTACTCTAGCTTCTTTCCCACTGATTTACAATTCCTCTATTCTCCAATATATTGTTTGTTTTTTAATGCATGTTTATTCAGATAAGGGTAATTTGTATTCTATTCAGAATAATGTTAAGGGCTGTAAAGTATGCTCAACTGTCATAGCAAAGTTATATTAATGTGCTTGTAGATATTTGTGTGTGTGTGTATGTATATTTACATATATATTTCAAATTTTCTTAAAAGAAAATAAACATTGAGAAGGATAACAAGGGAAGGCACAATTTTGGTATCTCAAAGCAGATAAAATATTTCAAGAACATATGAACTATTTTCTGCATCAATAATGGTGGTTGACTAATATTGTATCAGAAACAAATCCACTGGGATTTGTCAACATGGAAGCTACTGGTGATCAAAAAACAATAATATTGGTGACAAGGGGAAGATGAAACTCAAAGTGCAGTGGTTTGAGAAGAGAATGAGAGGTAAAAAAAAAAAGTGATTAACTCCTTAGAGAAGAGAAAATTGTGTTCCCTTTTTTCTCTGACACTTTAAAAACCTAAGACACAATGAGAGACAGTTTGGAGTAGTACGACTTTAGAAATGAAGAAGTAGATTCATTAATGAAGCCGAATTTTAAGATAGACTGAGTAATTGGAGACCTTCAGTGTGTATCTACCAGTACTAAGTAAAGAGAAACATTTTGTAAGAGTTGTTTCTTTGTGGGGACAAGAAATTGACTTAGCAAAGGCCTTCTTTAGTTCTGTTTTTACCTGACCTCCACTATATAACTTTAAAATAGCTGCCTGTCTTAGCTAAAATAGGCTTTATGATTAATTTATTCATAACTTTCCTCTAATTCATCTCCCAGGCTTTTCCAGGGTTGTGGGGAGAGGGAGGCGAAAGAAAAATTGATTCTGAATGAAAAAGGAACAATGATTCTGACAAAGAAATTTATCAAAAAAGTATATGATTTCTTTGACACTCCATGTTTCTTAAGCCCCTAAGGCAGAGAGAAATTAACCACACTCCTAGAAGACAATGAGCTCAGCTGTTGACCCTATCGGAGGTTACTTAAGAAGAAAAAAAAATATCAACCATCTGCCAGTCACTCAGTGAGGATAAGGTTTAGCTTACACTTAAAGGTTCCTATTTTATTTCTCACCTATTGTATCACTCAGCATTAATAATGGGTCAGGATCTGTGCATTTTTTTCTGCCTTGATTTAGGTATTTCCTCTTTGTAAAGTGAATTTTTTCAGTGAGGTTGAGTTGAAGGCATGTGGTATGTACTCACATTATCCTAAGGCCTTTTGGATGTTATATGTATTAAAGATTTGTTTCCTTTCCAGTGATGGGTTTCGATCCACATTTTAAGTTTGCCGGTTTGGGATAGATGAAGGCAAAGACGCCTACTGATGTTAATACTGCCTGCAAAACAGAGGCCACTCCACACACCATCACAGCCCAGTCACACTGTATACTGAATTTAGGAGTGAAATATTGAGACAGAATTAAGGTATCATCCTGTCATGCTTCATCATCTATTCATAAATGTCCCACTTAGATTTTGAGGGGAGGGGTGGCTGGTTAAGAGTAGAATCCAGTTTGGAGAATCTGATATCACAGATGTCTGTCTTCATCTGCACCCATTACCGGTATGACTAAGGATTTCTGCCCACTTCATTGTAAACAATGACAAAATCTCATTTCATTTCTAGTTTTTCATACTTTAAAGTGATGTCTCAGGTGTCTTATTTTATTTTTTTAAAATATGAAAAATCTTCCTATTTAAGGGAAAATCAATGTTCCCTAGGGCTCAGGAATGAGCTGATTATTTGTCATAATTCTAAACAAAAAGGTAGGATCATTTAAATGGGATTTCAAATGTCTGAGAGGAATATTAACATTTAAGCTATAACCACAGACTTTTACTGTTATCAGATCTGATCAGTTAACAGAAGTGGGTCATTAGACCCATAGCTAGGACTTTCATTAATGCACAAAAAACCAAAATAATATTAATATTTCCACACTTACCTAATATGCACATAGAAGTGATGTTTACACCAGTATGTATTCAAGCACTAATTCTTTTTCTTACATTACTAAATTTTCCTAATCGCATGTTGTGCTTTCATGTATTAATATAAACACTCAGAAAGACATCGTAAGAGGGAAAAACTGAATTCACAGTTGCTCGCTGAGTGGAACCAGGGACATCGGCTCTTACGTAGTCAGATGGGTATTTTCCAGGTTTTTTCTTTTCTTTTTTTTAAAGATTTTATTTATTTATTTGACAGAGAGAGACACAGCGAGAGAGGGAACACAAGCAGAGGGAGTGGGAGAGGGAGAAGCAGACTTCCCGCGGAGAGGGAGCCCGATGCGGGGCTCGATCCCAGGACCCTGGGATCATGACCTGAGCGGAAGGCAGATGCTTAACGACTGAGCCACCCAGGCGCCCCTTCCAGGTCTTTTCTAATTTCATTTTGCAGCACACATCTTACCCCTTCTTACCAGGCGGCATAGTCCCTACATTCTCATGATTGTCCTTCTGTCTCTTTGGCTGCTCCTCCTTCCCACCCTCTTTGTCTTCATCCCTGCTCAGCTAGAAACTGCGAGCCAACCTTAATGTCACATCCAACTTGCAATAAACACAGATCCTGTGGATTCCATTTTCTCATAATCTAGAGTTTCACCTACTCTTTATTTCACTATTTTGGCCCAAATCACCAAAATTTGTTGTCTGACCACATAATTGCTGTTTTTTATTGACTGCTCCCCAAGGAACTCACACTTTTCATAGCCGCACATTGTCAATGTTGTTCATTGTTTTTTGTTTTACTGTCAATGCTTATTGAGTAATATTTTCATCATCCCTGTGCTTATTATAGTGAAAGAGCTTCATATTTGAAAAAAACTTTAAATTACCATATCTGTTATTAATATAATAATCTATGTTATGGCTATCATTCCATACCATAATTTTCACAGCATACCTTTCGGCATGTTTTCATCCTTGTCATGCATTTGTATTCATGATCTAGTCTTACAGGCATTCCTTGGGGGAAAATATGGTATGTTCTTTCTGGACCCAAGGATTGCTTTACTTATTATCTTAAATAGCATTTCCGTACTTTTATATTGACTAACTCTGATTTGACATTTAAGTATCTGCTTAAATGTTACTTTATAATTAAGCATTTATTGATCTCTAAAATCGATTGAGGGCCAGAGTATATGATGGACTCATGGCATGCTGCATTTTACATGTTCTTTTTTTTTAAGGTTTTATTTATTAATTCGACAGAGAGAGACACAGCGAGAGAGGGAACACAAGCAGGGGGAGTGAGAGAGGGAGAAGCAGGCTTCCCGCGGAGCAGGGAGGCCGATGCAGGGCTCGATCCCAGGACCCTGGGACCATGACCTGAGCTGAAGGCAGCCGCCTAACGACTGAGCCACCCAGGCATCCCCATTGCACATGTTCTAAAACTTGTAACACGCTTCATAATTTATTTGATGGTCTAGCACACTACTGTGCAAGCTCTACAAAGGAAGTGGTGACATGTCTGGTGCACAAGTGTGTTTCCAGCATTGCTCCCTGCTGCACAGGAGATGATCAACTGATGAATTACTACATCTTGCTTTAGAATTCACTAGACTTTTGGATGACATGAAAATGCAATTTAAGTTAATTCTCCCAAAGAATTAATAACTGTTCTTTATTGTAAGAGGTATCTTTTATCTCACAAAAATCTCCATTTGCTGTATGTCGGTATTATCTCAGAATAAGGTAGTTTATTAGTTTTAAAAATCAGGAAAACATAAGAGTATGTGTAAGGGCATGAAACATTCTGGAATGAACACATCAGTCTACGGCTGCTTTTTAAAATGAGCTTACATGAAAATAGTGGGTTTAAACAATGAAAATAAACTCAAATGACCATTATAGTGGGAAGTGAAAACAGAAATTGGAAACAGAAAAGCAAAGGGATGAAAGAAAGAAAATAAATAAATAAATTGACATTATGGGAAACTGAATAAGGCTGAGATTCTCAGAATGTCTCAGGAATTAGAGGAGCCCATTTCCTCTGAAATTGTGGGGTGCCTATGAAGCTAACAATAGGAGAAATCATATATCTGTAAAAACAGAAAGTAGATCATGAGAATTTTCATTATACCTTCACACTGTTACATTGTGCCCTCTCCCTTTGACAGCAGACTGAATTTTCTCTGGAGAAATGAACTCAACCAGATAGACTCAAAAGAGGTCTGAGATTAAAGTTGAGATTAAACTAAGGTTAAAGCTACTATGCTTTAAACAGGGAAACAATTATAAAGTTTATCTTCAGAATAAAAGTGAGAACTCCTCCCAGGACACTATCTGCCACTAGCTATAAGAACCTATAAGAACATGATAGCCAGGCTTAAAAATGTCACACAGGAGACTAAAAACTTCTTCTCAGGAACACGTACCAGCCTAAGGAAACAAAACAAAACAAAACAAAACCTTAAGTACACTCACTTTTATTTTTTTTAAAGATTGATTGATTTATTTTAGAGAGAGAGGGTGTAAGAGTGGGAAGAAGGGCAGAAGGAGAGGGAGAATCCAAGCACACTCCCCACTGAGAGCTTAGCCTGCTGCCCTGGGACTTGATCCTAGGACTCAGAGATCATGACCTGAGTTGAAATCAAGACCTCTGAAACAAATAATACATTATATGTTTAAAAAGAAGAAAAAGATAGCAGGAAGGGAAGAATGAAGGGGGAAATTGGAGGGGGAGAGAAACTATGAGAGACTATGGACTCTGAGAAACAAACTGAGGGTTCTAGAGGGGAGGGGGGTGGGGGATGGGTTAGCCTGGTGATGGGTATTAAAGAGGGCACGTTCTGCATGGAGCACTGGGTGTTGTACGCAAACAATGAATCATGGAACACTACATCAAAAACTAATGATGTAATGTATGGTTATTAACATAACATAATAAAAACAATAAATAAAAAATAAAAAAAAGAGCCTGTCACTTAACCAACTGAGCCACTCAGGTGCTCCGCCCCACCCCTTTTTAGATATCCTTTCTGTAATGGACTGGAAAGACCACTCCACAAGACCAAAACCAAACCGAACCAAAAAAACAAATCAGCAAATCCCATCAACCTACAAGAACTTCCAATGAACTTAGATACAGTCTTACTCTTAAATATGAGGAAAGAGCCAAAGACTTACCCAACCTTTGCAAGAAAACTCTAACATGAAACACAGATACCAAAGCAAGCAGACCCATAAAGGAATCCAGGGAAAGAGAGAATTCAGGGAACAGAAAAAAGTGAAAGAATTGGTAATTAGATACTATTAACATCCTGAAGAAAATAACATTTATTAGATAAGTAATCCATGCAAACACTAGTAATAAAGGGACAGTAATAAAGACTTGCATGAGACTTTCTCCAAGTAAGAAACAAAATTGCTAAGCTAGCTGAAAGTACTAAGAGCAGAGTTATGCTTCTTTTTTTTAAATATTTTATTTATTTATTCATGAGAGACAGAGGGGGAGAGAGAGAGAGAGAGAGAAGCAGAGGGAGAAGCAGGCTCCCAAGGAGCAGGGAGCCCAATGCGGGACTCGATCCCAGGACCCTGGGATCATGACCTGAGCCAAAGGCAGACGCTTAACCATCTGAGCCACCCAGGTGCCCCAGAGTTATGCTTCTTGTGGAAAGTTAAGATATTTTTTATTGCAGACGTATGAAAAATCAGGCAAACAGAAAATAATTATCTTATTAGTTCTAGGGAAAACACAAAATGTACATGTAAGAATAAAATCATAATATGGTAGCTTTGCGTCTATAAGTAGTAATTAATTACCAGATATTTATAATGTTAATATGTAATACTGAAGTAGCAAAAAATTATAATACAATTATAACATAAAATATATGGGGGTTGTACATGTGAAGACAGATACAAGGGAGTTAGTTGTATTTTTCCTAAGTAGGAATCCTAAGTTACATAAGGCTATTTCAAAAGAGGTAAGCCAAAAATTGTAAACATATTATTTTTGAGAAATGGAGACAAATTCAAAAAGAATAACTAGAAATGATCAATCCTTTGCTTCTGGATAATGAGAATCAGATGGTGAGATACGGAGTGCCGTGAGTTTTTCATTATCTGTTAGGTAGAATTCTGTTTTAACTATGAAAATTTATACCTCTGATACAAATGTTTATAAACAAACCACTTCATGCCCAGGTATTCTAAAAAGCCCTGCAGGCAGAAGCATATCATGACAAGCTTTACTCTAATTCTAAGTAAATGCATGATTACTCAGGACACAGGTAAGGAAATTAATGAGATTTCTCTTTGAATAAATGGGTTGGAAATTCTGTATATTTATTTCCCTGAAATTATTTTCAATAATTAATAAGTGACAATTAAAATTTTAAAATAGCTGATTTTATTAAGATATATTTTATACTCATATACATATAAAAAGGTGATGAAGTGAATCAAAATGAGGTATGATTTTCCTAATACAAAAAGTGTAATTTTTTTTAATTCTGATGCTATTGCCATGGAATCATGCATAACCTGGTGCTTTGAGGATAAATGAAGACATTCTAAACAAGGTAACTTATTTCCTTTGTTCTATAAGAACTTGCGGATATATCAATATTCATGAAAAAAAGTTTGGTGGTTTTTTTTTTTTAGATGTATTTATTTATTTTGAGAGGGAGATAGAAAGCTCAAGCAGGGGTAGGGGCAGAGAGAGAGAATTTCAAGCAGACTCTAATTCTTTCAAGAAATATGAAGTATTTGAAATATCCTGTATTTGCTAAACAGTTCCACTGGATGCCAAACACAATTTTTTAAAGAGTTATTCTTTTAGATACTGCATCTTTTGTATCTCAGATGACTTGTTCAAGACTCAAACTCAGTAAAGTATATGACTATCATTTTGTGATTTTTAATGCCTGTTGCCATTATTCACTTTATTATACAACTTTGTTTTGCCCATTAGAATTGTGTTTTCTAATTTTTTTCACAATAGTGTTTAGTTACATAAAGTTATTGACTGACCACATATATTTATCAATTCTCAAGACACTACCAAAGTGATACTAATTTTAATAGTAAAAAGGAATGAAATGCCAATGGCCATAAATCATTTAAAGACTCAGATTATCAAGTGAGAGATATACCTCTATATGAAATAAAACACCAAGTACAAGAAAGGTAAGAAAAGATTTAGAAAACTGGGAAATCCAGTATCTGTCTATTACAATATTCAGAGAAAGAACAAAGAAATCAAAATAAAGGGCATTATCATAAAATGGTAGGCACTAAGTGATGAGAGTTGAAATTTAAAAACATATATATACATGTTCATTTTTTATTTTAAATTTTATATATGTGTGAGAGTGTGTGTGTGTGTGTGTGTGTGTGTGTGTCATGCCGATGTTCAGATGCAAACTTTTTTTTAAAAACAAGTAAGACACAATCTGAAGGAAAAAAATCTGGCACCAAGCAATGTATAAAGAGTAGGGAGAAAGATAATTTGATTTAATGCAATGTTACAAAGTGAAAGTCTAGTTCTTGATCACAAAAGCCAAATGGAATTAAACCATAAAGATATCTCTAATGTAAGGACTGAACAGATGCAGAAGACATTTATCAAGAAGACCAAACTATTTCCCTTCCCCTTCTTATAAGGATCCTTTGATAAAAGGACATGGATACACAAGGCTCATATGGTCCAGATGTAAGTAGCACACAGCCCCTATTGCCCCCCCCCCGAGCCATACGGAAAGGGGAAATCTTAGCTAAAGTCAGAGAAAGGATAAAAAAGTCTTTATAAGATTTGTATAAATACATAAATACAGACCAGTTTTTAAGATCTGCCGTGATATTCCAGACTTGAAGCTTCTGTCATTGAATTCAGACAAGTTATTTTTTCTAACAAGTTATATAATTATATATATATTTTTGCTTTGATGTTCTTAATAATCCATCTACATTAATATATAACAATATGTGGTGGAAATCATCAACTAGGAAAAAGCAGACCTGTAGAAGAGCTACACATGGATTCAGGATGAGTACTGTTTTGTCTTAGGGGTGTGGTCCCAGACCAGATGGAATATACTCAGCTCTTCCTGCATCCAGTCATTAGTACAACTAAATACCCTGGAAATAATTCAAAAGGATTGAGATGTGAAAAGAGAAAGGCAAATGGCTAGCAAGCTCCGGTCTTGAAGTATGATACTGCGGTGATTTTCCTGTTTTTTTCTGGATTGTTTTTGTTTTTGTTTTTGTTTAATCTCCCATTTTCTCTTCCACATTTGCAAAATTAAGCCTGAGAGTATCCCAACCCAGAAAAACCATCAAAAAAAAATTCAAAAAAAAATAATAATAAGACCTGGTGCCATGAAACTTCTAAGAGAAGAAAGTCCAACAAGTTCTAAGCAATGCTTTTCTGGATTTGACATAAAAAGCACAAACAACAAAGCAAAAATCAGTGAGTTGAGACTACATCAAATTAAAAAGCTTCTGCACAGCAAAAGAAACAATCAACAAAATGAAAAAACCTACAGAATGGGAGACGATTTTTGTAAGCCATATATCCGACAAAGGGTTAATATACGAAATATATAATGAACTTACAAAACACAGTAACACACACACACAATCTGATTAAAAAATGAGCAGGGGACCTAAACAGACTTTTTTTTTTCCAAAGAAGATATCCAAAAGCCAAACAGACACATGAAAAGATGCTCAACATCACTAATCATTAGGGAAATGGAAATCAAAACCATAATGAAATATTGCCTCACACCTTTTAGAATGGTTTTCATCCACAAGAGATAAGTCTTGTTCAGATAAGGGAATACTTGTGCCTTGTTGGTAGAATTATAAATTGGTACAGACCCTATGGAAAATAGTATGGAATTTCCTGAAAACATTAAAAGAGAATATTGAAACGATATATGCATTCCCATGTTCACTGTGGCATTGTTCACAATAGCCAAGATATAGAAACTTAAGTGTCCATCAGTGGATGAATGGATGAATGGATAAAGATATGTGTGTGTGTGTATATACACACACATATACATATATATGATGGAATGATATTCAGCCATGAGAAAGAAGGGAATCTCGCCATTTCTAAAACATGGATGAACCTTGAAGACACTATACTGAGTGAGTTAAGTAAGACAGAGAAAGACAAATACTGCATGATATCACACATATGTGGAATCTAAAATGCTGAACTCATAAAAACAGAGTAGAAAGGTAGTTACCAGAGCCTGGGGGTGGGGAAAATGGGAATATGTTGTTTAAGGATACAAACTAGAAACTAGTAGATAAATACAGATTGGGGATCTAATGTACAGCATAGTAATTATAATCAACAATAGTGTATTATAAAAGTCAACGTTTTTAAGAGCCTAGATCTTATTTGTTCCCACCACACACAAAAAAATAATAATTATTATCTGAGGTGATAGAGAGGTTAACTAATGCTATGGTGACAACCCTACTACAATATATAAAAATGTATCAAATGTACATGTTGTACACTTTAAACTTACATAATACCGTATGTCATTTATATTGAAATAAAAATAAATTTAAAAAAGAAACAAAAACAATCATAACAAAACCAAGAAAAAAACAAGTCTCTTTGGTCTAAGCACCAGAATGAAGAAAGCCCAGCGGAGATCTAGAAAAAGGATGCATCTTATGATCATAGGCAGTAATAACTGTGAGCCTGAACTTCCCCTAGACATTGAGGCCACCAGAGCCTGGTTAGGCTGATCTATTCTATATGTCACAGCCACCAGCAGAGGTGACTAATCTACTGTCAAATACAACATCATCTTCATCAAGTTAGGTCAATGCCTTACTTATACCAAACTCACTAGCAGCTCTAGACTCCATCAATCTGCAGCTATGGGATTAGTGTTGTCCAAGCAGGCTTACCCATTCTCTGCTCCATATAAGAAGGCCATGGGAGTGTCCTAAGGACAAGAAGCAACCTGTTCTCCAACCAATATTTAGTGAATGTGGTAGGCCTGATCCATGCCCATCACTAAATCCAGTTGGGAGAACCATACTTTATCTTACAACAGGCAGAAAAAGGCAGACATCTTAAACTTGACATGAATTATCATAGGTATCATTTTCTCTGTCCCACCATACCATGGCACAGAGGCAAGTAAGATCCAGCATCTCCCATCTCTCTACCCAGCAGTAAAAGGTGAACCTGGCCCAATGCCCCATGGCTGTCCACCTAATGACATAAATATCTCGATCTAGCTACTCATGGTCATCCACCCAACAGCAGAAGATCGTCTGAGCCAGACATTTCTATACCCCCTCCCCCACCCATGTCAGGAGGCAACTGGAGTAGTTGCTTCCTTCTTCTGAGGGCACTGACAGAGCTATAATGAGAAGTTACAGGAACCCGGTGGCTGGAGAACAGGCCAGGAGATATGCTCTCTGTTCTGCAAGTCCATCTCCCCCCCCCACTTACCAATACCAGGTGGCCAAGGAAAGCACCTTGCTACCAACATAGATAGAACTAGCATGGAGCCAGTAGGTGCTCCAGTGAAGCCCTAAGAGCAAAGCTGACTAGAATAACATTGCCAGGCATCAGAATGCTGAATTAGAATTACAGTCTACAAAAGTATTCCAAAACGTACCCATGAAACCATGGTAAATGAGAGCAATGAAACCCATTACATAACCATGTAATACCAAGAACCATTAAAATACAAATGGAATGAGGAACGACAGTCAACTGATATGCATACTGAAAGGAATCATGATAGCCAGGTAATGGAACTATGTGACAAAGTTCAAAGCAGCCACAAAAGAGTTACTTACAAATTCTATTAGAACAAATTGAACATAATAAACAAAAAAAGAGAAAAAGAAAAAAAAAAACAAATGTAAAAACAAGGTGACAATACCCACAAAGAAATTAAAATTATATATATAATATTATATATAAAACTGAAAATAAAGTAATTTTAAAAAGCCTCAGTAGATGGGCTCCATAGCAGAGTGGAGATGACGGGACAGAATCAATGAACTTTTGAGGAAAAATCAATAGAATTTACTCAATCTGAACAACAGAGAAAATAGAGAAAAGAGGAAGGAAGGAAGGAAAGAACAAATCTTCAGGAATCTGTGGGACTGAGACAGTAAATCTAACATTTTACTGTTTGTATTATTGGCATCATAGGATGGTAAGAGAAAAAGAGTGAGGCTGAAAAGTTATTGAGAGAAAAGCTGAAAATTTGCCATATTTGGCAAACAACATAAACATAAAGGTTCATGAACTTGAGAAAATCCACATAAAATAAGCCCAAATAAATTCATGCCATGCCATGTTATCATTACACTTGTGAAAAATAGAGATAAAGATAAAATCTTGGAAATGGCAAGAGAATAATGACCTTACCTATAAGAGAAAGACAAAAAAAGAAAAGTAGTAAAATGTTTCTCAGGGACTGGAAGTAAAGGAATCATTAACCCCAAATTCTATACCCAGAGAAAATATTGTTCAGGTATAAAACAGAAATCAAGCATTCTCAATCAGTGTTGTGGAGGGAGGGAGAGAATTATTGCAAAGAGATTTATCTATCATCATTAATGGCAAAAAGAATATCTCAAAACAGAAAGGAAATAACAGAAGAGGTTCTGAATGTAAAAAAAAAAAAAAAGAATAAATAGAGGTCAAGAGAATTCAATTTTTCTTCTCCTTAAATTTTCTTACATTTCATTAGATTTTTGAAGCAAAAATTCTAAAATTTAATGTGGTAGCCAGTGAAAATAAAGGAAATATTTATGGCAATTATATGTTTTCTTTTTTTTTAAAGATTTCATTTATTTATTTATTTGACAGAGAGAGACAGGGAGAGAGGGAACACAATCAGGGGAGGGGGTGGTAGAGGGAGAGGCAGGCTTCCCGCTGAGCAGGGAGCCCGATGGAGGGCTCCATCCCAGGACCCAGGATCATGACCTGAGGCAAAGGCAGACACCTAACAACTGAGCCACCCAAGCGCCCCAATTATATGTTTTCAATGAGAAGGGTAAAGGGACCTAAATGAAAGTAGGGATTTAATATTGTAATACCTAGAGCAACAAATAAAAATACTTGAACATATTATAAATAAATCAAGACAGAATCTTAAAAATGTCTAAGTTACCTAAAGGAAGGCAAACAAAGAGAGAGAGAGAGAGAGAGAGAGAAATACTGAGAAACAGATGACAAAATTCAAAATTGAGAATAAAGACCTCTTGATACTCAACATTTTTTTTTAAATCCAGTTAGAAAATGGGCAAAAGACATGAGAAGTTGTTTCACTGAAGATAATCTATAGATGGCAAATAAGCACAGGA
Source organism: Callorhinus ursinus (assembly GCF_003265705.2). NCBI lineage: Eukaryota > Metazoa > Chordata > Mammalia > Carnivora > Otariidae > Callorhinus > Callorhinus ursinus. The sequence continues at coordinate 13,756,279 of NW_027397063.1, read as the reverse complement.
AAAGGCATTCAGCAGCATTAATCACTAGGTAAATGCTAATTAAAATCAAGTATCAACACACACCTACCAAATTGGCTTACAACTGTGATAATATCAAATGAGGATGTGGTGAAACTGGATCACTTATACATTTCTGGCAGGACTGGAAAATGGTATAGCCACTCTAGAAAACTATTTGGCAGTTTCTTCTAAAATAAAAATTCATCTGCCATATTACCCAGCAATTGCAAACTTGGGCACTTATCCCAGAAAAATAAAAATGTCTGTCCACACAAAAATTGTAGGCAAGTATTCATAGAGCTTCACTTGTAATAGGCAAACACTGGAAACAATCCACATATCTTTCAATGGGTGAATCGAGCTGTGGCCTATTCACACCACGCAATACTACTCAGCACCAAAAATGCATAAATCATCCATACATGCAACCTGGATGGGTATCAACAACATTTTGCTGAATGGGGGGGGAAAACCAACATTCAAATATTACATACTGTGTGATTCCATTTATATTATATTCTTGAAATGACAAAACTATGGAGATAAAACAGATTAGTGGTTTCCAGGGGTTCTGGATGGGGGGGCAGGTGGGAGACAGTGGTAACTGTGACTATAAAAGGGTAGCATAAGGGAGCCTCAAAGTGTGGGAAAATTCTGTGTCTTGATATCTAGATGGTTCCATGAAGCTACACATGTGATAAGAAAGCATAGAATTACATACACACAAGCACATATAACTTATACATAAATGAGTGTGTACATAAATGGTGAAATCTAAGTAAACTTATTGGTTTCCACCAACTTAATTTTCCTGGTTTTGTCGATGTGCTATAGTCGTGGAAGTTATCAACAGAGGGGGAGGAATAGTGGAAGGTACATTGAACCTCCCTGTACATTACTCTGCAACCTCCTATGAATCTATATCAAAATTTAAAAATAATTTAAACAATATAAGGACGGGCTACATACTTTTTAATAATTATGTAAATATGTTAAGATGAGGAAGGTATAAAACTGAAACATATAGGTAGGTCAGTATCAGGACAGACTGAGCACTATGACAAATCACCAATTGCCCCAGGAGTAGAGCAACAAGCAGAAGAGAGTTTATTCACTCTCTAGGGGAGGAGAAGGGGCAGATATCAAGAGAGATGTCACCTGGTTTCTGTCCGGCTGGGCCTTTTAGGGGGTTTTGAAGGATGTGAGAAGGTTGCAGCTGTGCCCATGGTGTGGGGAGGGGTGGACCCTTGGCCAGGTACAGCAGGACGTGGCAGGTTTTCCAAGGGGCTCTGTCCGGGTCTCCTCTGGGATGTGGGTTGTGGTCAGGCTAGAGAGGAATATATTTCGTAGTTGGGGTCTACTTTTAGAGAATGGAAGACACCGTGACCTAGAAAAACAGAGTTAGGGCCAAGTGCAAACACCTGTGAATTTTGTCTGTAAGTAGGGGGGGTGGGGGGGTGCAGGGGTGTGTACCTTGAATAGATTCCTTCCAGATAGGATGATAAAGGGGTTCAGTGATCAAAAAGATTAAACAATGGCAGCAGAATATGATTTCAATTAAAAACTTTGATATACAAACAAAACAAAATGTTGACAGAATTAAAAGGAAGGTTAGAGAAATCCTCACTTTTTGTGAAGGACCTAACAATCTTTCAAATGTTTACACCTAAGCATCAAGGTACATGAAAGAAAAGCTGAGTGAAATGTGAAGAGAGACTACGACACACCTTTCTCTAGAACAAGTAAACCAGAAACTAATAAGGATATAGAAGAACTGAATATAACTGTCTGTATTTTCAGTAATTCATATCATTCTTTATACTACGAAACAAAGCCTCAAATCTATAAGCTTCTGCCTTTAAAAGAAGAAAAAATAATAAGATCAAATTAAACCCCAGCGAAGGGACGTTAAGAAACTAGTGAAATAGAAAACAGGATAGCAACAGAGAAAATAAATCAAATCAAAATCTGGTTCTTTTGAGAAATCTTTCCCCAGACTCAGAAGATAAAATTTCAGATATTTAGAATGAAAGATTGAATATCACTATAAATAATACAGACATAAAAATATAAAAGAATACAAATAACAATTTTGTGGCAAGGCATTCCATAATTATACAAAGCTTACCATAACTACCTGGGATCTATTGAAGGAATGTAAGGATGGTGTGACATCTAAAAATCAAGTAATATGGATTCTCATTTAAATAGACCAAACTATAATACTTCATGTCTTATTTATGGTAAGACTATCTTAGCTAACTGGAAATATAGGGGAACATAACCTAAACAAAGACACCTAACAAAAGCAGTTTACACCATACTTAATGATCAAATACTGAATGATATTTTTCTGATATTAGGGATAGAACAAAGATGTTCATATTCATCAGTTTTATTCAACATTATATCACAAAACACAGTCCGTGCAATAAGCCATAAAAATAATCGTATAGATAAGAAATGCGGAATTGAAACTGCCAAGTCGAGATGTTCTAGATTTCTTGGCCCACAGAGTCTATAAAAAAATTATTGTTTCATGCCATCAAATTTTTAAGTGGTTTGTTATGCAGTACATAAAACCTAAATTTAAGATTCTGAACAGGAAGCTATAATAATATTCCAGGGAATTATAATGGTGATGTGGAAAAGTTGTAACAGTGATGTTAATACACATGGATGCTGGATATATATTTTGAATATGGGAGATGTCTTTCAGACATCTAAGTGGAGAGGCTAGGGAAGCAGCTGAATATAAAAGACAGGATTTCAAGGAGCATGTCTGGTTGAAAGGTAGACATTTGAAAGTCATCAGAAATTATATGGTATTTAAAGCCACGAAATTGGATGAATAAAACTACGGTAGTGAGTTTCGTTACACAAAGGGAGAAATTTAATAATCCTTGGCATTTCATATGGAAGAGCTGAGAGATGTGTAATAATAAAAGGTAGATACTGAGAAGTCAACAAGGCTAAAAAAAAACAGATTTTTTTTTTTAATGAAAGACAAATGAAGCAAATAAAATTGGAAGCCAATGGGATCAACAATATTATACTATGCTGAATTAGAAGAAGAACCCAAAATTGATGAGCCTTTAATATGGAGGTCACTGATAACTAGGTCAAGGTCAGTTTCAGTAAAGTGGTATGCAACTGATTGCAGTTAACTTACAAGACGGTTGCACAGTAAGAATTAGACTAATATAGACAACTATTCAGATACATTTGGCACACTGGCAAACAGGGAGGGATGTGGGTCAAGAAAATATTTTTCTCTTCTTTTTAAAATAATATTGGAGAAATAAGAATATGTTTGCATAGTTATAATCCAGTAACAAGGGAAAATGGAGAAAATGTAACAGAAAGATTTTTGAGATTAATCTATCTTAAAATTATAATTCATGAGTGAGATTTAATTTTGAGCTGACATATATATCTATATATCTATATCTATATATATATATATATATATGAGTTGAAGAATAAGGTCAATTTTTTCCCATTACTGAAAGTAAATCGGATTATTTTGACACTACAGATTGCTGATTAGTTTATAAGGTAGATATTTTCCATAGATTAAATGAAATCAATCTGCAAATGTACATACTTAGAACATCATATGTAAAATATATGATAATATAAACATATTACAATATACATTGTTTGCATTATATGGAAATTTTTAAAATATTTTGATTTTCTAAAACTGTAAGTACATTGTGTTAAGCAGGACTTCTTTAAAAGTGTAACAAGTTTATTTCTATTTTTTCTTCTTGAAGTTTTTATTACATTTTATATCACTAAGATTAACATTTTTTATAGATGAAACTTAAAAAGAATAATATACTCTAATCCAGAAAAATTTGCTTTCTTATCATTACACAAAATAATGGATGATCTCTTCTTTCAGGATAAGTAAGAAATTATGTAATATACATTAACAGGTTACTTGAAATATTTTGGTAAGAAAACAAAATTATGCTTCCAGACTCTAAAGAAGAAGAAAATATTTTTATATTTTACTTACTATTTTATTTTATTTTTTAGGAATGACCATGAAGTTTTAAAACTATCAGCAAAAATCATTTTTGAGTAAGGTCAATTATGTGAATTTCAGGACATTGACTTTATCGGCGTCCAAAGAATTGAATGATACTAATTAGAGTGAATGTCATATTTTTACTACTCTTCATGTAAAATATAACAGTTTCAGAAATAATATTACAATAAAAAATATAAATGGACTTAATGATAGTTTATTACCGCAGCAGTATATATTCTTCATCTATAGATATCAAAGACTTGAAATCAGCAGATTCAATACTCCTTCAAAAGATGTAATTCTGAGAGTCAGGGACCATGCGAACTAAACCCCAGGTGAGAAATATTATGCACCTGGGGCACTTCTTGTCAATCTTATTGCTAAATCACTTCTTCCCCAGGAGAACCAGGATGTTCTGCCCAATATACAAACCGGACTTAAAAACAACAGCGTCAGCTACAGCTTGTTCACGCAGAAGCAATAGAGGCTCCACAAACCAGAAGGACCCCAACTCCAAAGAGCACAAATGAGCTGCATGGGTTGCCTGCCAGTATCAACCAATCCGGAAGAGGCAATTTTTCTATCGCCATTAGCATAATAGAGGAGAGTGGGACTTTGGGTGGGAACTTTCCCCACATCTGTAGGGCCTCCACTTTGTTAGAAGCCAGCCTAATCCACCTTATGGTGGTGCTGAGAGCTTTCTTCCAGCTTGAGCTGTAGCCCCAGTAAAGCCTTGCCTGTGTCTTTGACTTTTGGGTCCAGCCTGCTATCATTATTGAGCCCAAGACCCTGACTCTGGTCACACTTCCAATACATTTATACTGCTTACACGATCAAAAATGTTCATTTATGCCACTTCAACCAACTGTGCACAAATTATGTTAATAACTCAATTCCCCCCAAAACTTTCTTCAATCTTAATCATCATTGAAATTAAAATATAATTTAATATTTTTGCAGTGAGGCACGAAAACTGATAAACAGATTTCAAGCATTAAATGATATTATCATAGATATCTGTATGAGAAAATAGGAAAGAATATTAGTTCAAGAAAAAAACTAAAAAAGTCATTACTACAAATATTAAAGAAAAGCTTATTTCTAAAATAATTGTGAATATTAAATCACTATGAAATTTAAATTAAATGCAATGTATTTAAAAGATCAGATGAGATTCAACGTAAAAATGTCAAATTTTACAACACAATATTATTTACCAACATTTAAATTAAAATGAAAAAGTTTAGATGTCAAATTAAAATTGTGAAATCATAAAACATGAATTAATTATGCAAAAATCAAATACCACAGACCTGGGCTATAAAGTAAGTCTCAACAAATGCTGAAGATTTGCTCTCACAAAGAAAATAATCTTTAAAAACAGTGTATTTGGTTTGGAAGACAAGTAAATAAGCACCAACCAGGACACTTAAATACATTTTTTGAATGAGAATGTCAGCAAACAAAAGTTGAGCAAATATGATCAAGGAAAAAAAAGAATTGGATTAAATATACATTACTAGAACTTAAAAGGATAAACATAAACACTGAAGATATAATTATAAATCAATGTTATGTTAATACATTGGAAAATATAGACAAAATGATCATATTTATAAAGAAAGTTACCAAAAATGATTAAATATATAATCTTCTGAATAATATTTTAACCATGACATATCGCAGTTAAATATATTTTAGCACACTTTTCTGAATATTTATATGATATGTTATTTTGCTCCTTTATTGTACCAAGATGATGCATTTCAGCAATTTGTTTTCTAAACCCAAATAAAACCCATGGTTGGGATAATCCCCTTGCAATGCTTCATATTATTGCATTAATATTTTAATATTATATTGGGTTTCTTATAGCTAATTTATGTGTTATAAATATGTAATTTTCATTTCTTGTAATACCTTTGTCAGGTATTAGTATAAAATCGTGCTAACCCATTAAATGAGCTGGAAAATGTTCTTTATTTCGGAAAATATTGTTTAAAACAGTAACACTTTCAAATTTATTTGAAAAAATTTACAAGTTAAGTCATTGGGACCTGGCCTTGAATTTGTGAAAATTTTTTAAAATATGAATTTAATTATTTAGAGTGCTATTCATACTTTCAAATCCTTCTTTTGTTAGATTAAGAAAGTTTTCTTTTCCTATATCCTTTTTCTATTTAAGATGTCAATTTTACTTGGTATAAAAATATTCTTAATATTCATTAATTACCATTTTAATATTGGTATAGTATTGTGACTTAGCCTCTGTCTTGCCTGATATTAACAATTGATATTTAGTGTGTTCCTTAATTTAAATATTTATCCTATTAATAACTAATAAAACAGATTATTTGCTATGTTTTATTGCTTCTCTACTTTAGAATCCACTAATTTCCACTCTAGTCTTTATTACTGCCTTTCTCCTACATGCTCTGGGTTTAATATCCAATTTTCATTCTAATTTCTTAATGTGGAAGATTACATCCACATCCATTGATATTGAATCTTTCTTTTGTCATGTATGTAGTATTAAAGACAGAAAGATTTTTCTAAACAATGTTTTAATTTTATCCCAAGAATTTGATTATATGGTGTTTTCACTATTGTTTGGTTAATAATATTTTCTAATTTCTTTCATGATTTCCTGTTTGTTTCATATGTTATCTAGAAGGGTAATATTTAATTTGTAAACATTTGGAAATTTTCTAGATACCTTATTGTGCTGAATGTTAATTTGATGTCAGAAAACAGAACATTCTATGACTTCAATCCTTTGAAGTTTATAAAAATTTTTCATGCCCCAATTTATAATTTGTTTGCTATTTGTTAAATTAAGATACATACCTGAAACACATATAATCTAAAGTTGCTGGGTACAGTATTCTATAAATAACAATTTCTTTTCTTTTTTTTTTTTGTTTGGAGAATGGGAGAAAGAGAATGGTGGGGGGCAGTAGAGAGGGGCAGAGGGAGAGGGAGACAGAGAATCTTAAGGAGGCTCCACACCCATTTGGGAGACTCACACGGGGCTGGATCTCATGACCCAGAGATCATGACTTGAGCTAAAATCAGGAGTGGGATGCTTAACTGACTGAGCCACTCAGGCACCCCCATAAATAACAAATTTGCCAAGTGAATCATTAGACTTATTCAAATAGTCAATACCTCTACTTTTTGTCAACTTCTACCACAAATCTTAGAGAAAATACAATTGAAACTATAATTATTCTTGTCGTTTTCTATTTTTAAAAGTCAATTACTTCTGTTATATTTAGAACTCTGCTACTAGATGCATATTATATTTGGAATACAACATTCTACTGTAAATTCATACTATCATTCTGAAATTATTCTCTTTAATCCTGGTAACACTAAGCTAGATACACTTGATTTTATATGCTTAATATTGACCATTTTTTTCATTCTTATTTTCAAACTTGTCTGAGATTTTGTATATAAAGTTATATATATATGTATTAAATAGGATTTGCCTTGTTTTCCATCCTGACAGCCTCTGCATATTATACTTTTTGATGGGAGAGTAAGGTAGGTACCTGAATCTATGTTAAAATCAGATTGTAGGAAAAATTCTAATAAAAGGCATACTTTCCTTTCAAATCCTGTTTTCTTTTAATCTAGCTAAGGCATATCTAAAATATGTAAAAAAGTAAAATAAAAGCTGTGTTTTTTTAAAAAGCATTTTGTGGTTTATTTGTATTTTCTGTAATTATTGAAATTGTTGAGATTAAGGTTACCATTTTGTTATTTCCTTTCCACTTTCCCCCTTCATGCTGTTTTCTGTTTTCACCATCTGTTCACTATTATTTCTCTTTTCCTTCCTTGGCATTGATCATTAGTGTTTTTAATATTCCATACCAACATTTTTACTTGTACTTGCTTATATGTGTTTATTTGTGGTGCATGTGGTAGACGTTTCAGGAAATTAAAATATCCTTTTTAATCATATTCTACATAGTATCAATATTGTACCAATTCACGTAAAATGGGACACTTCACAACAGTATAATTCTACTGTTCCTGTGTGTGGAAGACTGGATGTTTAATCTGTTACTGAATACAATTTGTTCTATATCTTTAATACAATTTGTTCAATATCTTTAATGGATATATCTAATATCCATATCAAATGGATATTAAAGTTATAGATATAAATATATAGATGATTTTATTTTTGTCACATTTGCTGATGCATTTTCACTGGTACTCATTATCTCTTGTAGCTGCCATTCCAAAATCCACTTTAATATTTTTTCCACTCCAATATCATAGTCCTCTTATAAAACTTTAGAGTGACATAACGTGCATCCCATGTTACATTTCTGCCAGTGTTTATAGTGCTTTCCCATTCTCTACAGTCTGAAATGACCCCTTGGGATGACATACAAGAAGTCCCGTATTTTATTTATTTGTTTCTCAGAACTTACCCTCCAGAAACATAGATTATCTTCCAGCAATACGTAACACCTATTTCCCAACATGACACATTCTGTCACACATTCATGTCTTTGTACATGGTATTACTATTTTTTTGACTAAAATAACTTGAGGTTCAGGTTCAGAATTAGTTTTTTTTCTTTTTAGAAAAATTTGTTGTATGCGATCCTGTGGGATTTTATATTTCTCTGTTTTAAAGTTATCAAATTATATCATTCTTTTCTGATTAAATTAATATTTTTTAAATAGACCTCAAAATTCCTAGAAATGTTTTCATACCTTCAGGGAATTTTCAATAAATACTAACACAATACCACAACATGAATGAACTTTGAAAACATGAAGCTGGGTAAAATAAGCCAGTCACAAAGAACTTACATTCCTATTTTAGGAAATGACCAGAATAGGCAAATGCATAAAGACAGAAAATAGATTAGTGGTTGTCTAGGCATGGAGAAACGAGGTGAAGGGAAGTAACTGCTAATGAGTTCAGGGTTTCCTTTTTAGATGATGAAAATATCCTAAAATTCATTATGGTGATGGTTGCACAACTGTGTTAATGTATTAAAAACCACTGGAGGCTTTAAATGTGTATATAGTACTGTACATTAATTATATTTCACTGTCTTTTTTTCTTTTTTAAATATTTTATTTATTTATTCATGAGAAACAGAGAGAGAGAGAGAAAGAGAGAGAGAAGCAGGGGGAGAAGCAGGCTCCCCGCTGAGCAGGGAGCCGGATGCGGAACTCGATCCCAGGAACCTGGGATCACGACCTGAGCCGAAGGCAGATGCTTAACCAGCTGAGCCACCCAGGTGCCCTATATTCCACTAAGTCTTTAAAAAATAATAAAAATTTAATGGATACATGGGTCCAAAATTACAAAAAACAGGCTACACAAACTAGTTCCTTTAAGTTTGTTCTTATAGATCAACCAATATTATGAATGATCTAACATTATTTATAATTTTGGACACATATACTAATTGATTTCCATTTATGAACATGATATAATTTTTGCTACTTTCTGGTGACTTAAGTAGTTTTTCATCCACATGTAAATTCTAATACATAAAAATAGCTTATACTGTTTAAATTTCCTTGTTTTATTCCTAAACAATGTAACATTATTTTCTTCTGTGGCACTTTATTTGAAAATCAATATCCATTAGATATATTGGAGCGTGATTGGTTATGAATGGAAATGTAATCTAACACAAGCTAAATATATTACCATGTTTAAATACAAACTTTAAAAAAACATTTAAAAGGAGGTTGAATAGTTAGCTTATAAGGAAAATTAATATTATCTTTCTGTACAGAGAAAATTTCAACAAGGAATTTTAACAAGGTAATCACATACACTGTTTAAATACAAGATCTGACATTTTCATTAATGTTTCACCATATTTCATTTTCAACTATTAGTTTTTTTACCTTTCTTTTAACTGTGATAAGAATATTTAGCATGAGATTACCTTTTAACAAATTATTGCAATACCATACAGTATTATTAAGTATAAGCACAATGTTTTATAGCAGATATCAAGAAATTATTTTTTCAGGGTTTTTTTATTCATGTTTCTTTTTTTTCTCATTTTTTTTTTACTATATTTGACACAAAATGTTACATTAGTTTCAGGTGTACAACAGTGTGATTCAACTTCTCTATGTTATGCTGGGCTCACTGCCAAGTGTAGCTACTCTATGTCCCATGAAACACTATTAGAATATTATTGACGATATTCCCTCTGCTGAGCCTTTTATTCCCATGATTTACTCATTCCCTAACCATAAGCCTGCTTCTCCCATTTTGCCAACCCCCCCCCGCCCCTTTTCTGGCAACCATCAGTTTGTTCTTTGTATTTTTAGGTCTGATTCTACTTTTTGTTGGCTTGTTTTTTCATTTGTCTTATTTTTAGATTCCACATGAGTGAAATAATTTTGATTTCTTTCTTTAGCAGTTTATTTTTTGTCCTGAGTCAATTAGAGCTGAACAGTAAAAGTGCTTTTTTGTCACTCCATCTCTTAGCTTCCTTCAGTTTTCAGAGACTCACCTTAGAAAGGGAGGAAAAGATGCATAGGTGTTGTGACTACATAAACTAGGACTAAGTTCCAGTTCCTTTATAAATGGAGAAAGACAGGTATATTTTAACCTGTCTGACCATCAGCATCGACATCTATAAAATACTGGTAATAACTCTCCTTTTAGAGAGGCTAAAAATGAACACAATGAAATATAAAATATCTAACATAGCACCTGATACCCAGAAAGTTGACAATATATTATAATGATTATTGCTATATATA
>NW_027397063.1:13626810-13745369 GCF_003265705.2 Callorhinus ursinus | reverse complement strand
TATATATATATATATATATACATACACAATATGCAATGATTTTGCTGGCTCCTGAAAGGTTTATGAGCTACCTTACTGTGGGGAAACTATTCTAGTGAAAAATCCTATTAAATAGATTATGTACAAAATAAGGCTTGAGTCTTAATTTTAGATTTAAGTACATCCTAAAATCTCACTGCAATCCTAATATTATTCTGTAGTGTTCTCATTATCCTATGATATGATACCAGATTGGGATTGCTCCCATTCTAAAAGTTTACGTAAAGATATTTTTTTAATCTCTAATTTGCCTGATCAATTAGCTTCATGGGTTAGGTCAGTTTCCTAATATTATCTTTGTGTAGATTTAAATAAGTATAAATAGCTCCTTATTATTCTCACTTTGCTTTACCTGAGGTTTATATAGTGCACAGTAGCTTTCAAATGAATGCATTAAAAACTAAATGAAATAAACTACATGAAGATGTCTGCAACATGATAGACATTCAATCTTTGCTATATTCTCTGATTTAAACTCCAGAATCACCTTAGATCCTCTTCAGCCAATACATTTCCATTTTTGTTTTACTTCCCAAAGAACCACATGTACTCTAGATCAGAGACCAAAAAGATTTGTTATATAACTGTTTTGTACTGAGTGCATTCACAGGCAAAAAAACAAAAACAAAAAACAACTCAAAAAAGGATAATAAATGAATTGTGAGTATATATTTTGGGCTTGATAGCTATTCATGTAGTTGGTACATTAAAAAGCAAATTTTGATGTTCTTAAAATTTTTTATGTAGTACGACAAGGTTGTAATTTAAGTCTAAAGTGTCATGTTTCACTCCTAGAATTTTGATGTGTAACCATTTTTATTTTTTATTTATTATTATTATTTTTAAAGATTTTATTTAGTTATTTGACAGAGAGAGAGAAAGAGCATAAGCAGGGAGAGTGGCAGGCAGAGGGAGAGGGAGAAACAGGCTGCCAAAGGGGAGCCTGACATGGGCCTCCATGCCATGACCCTGAGATCACGACCTGAGCGGAAAGCAACAGTCAGATGTTCAACCAACTGAGCCACCCAGGGCTCCTAAACTACATACTATATTAATATAGCTATCGGTCACATTACGGTTTTATGTCACGTACATAAAAACACGAACTTCTGATAAAATGGCATCTCTACAATTGGCATGTGTTAATATTTTAAATATTTACAACAATATACAATGCCATAATGGAGGGACAGCACATAGCTCAACCAAAGAAACACATTTTTCCTTTAAATTTTATTAAGCTTATATACAATGTCAAAAGTTTTAAATTCAACAAACACAACATGCATTACCTAAATGGTATTAAGACATACAATTACCTAACATTCAGATTTTTTACATTATTAATAAGCTTGTTAGTAGTTAAATAAAATTAAATTATAAAAAAGACAAAGTATTTGAGTACATTGATATCATCTAAAATTATTGTTTTATAGCTAAAAGTCATAACCATAAAATCATTTCACTAGCAATTTTTACCATGTCTTACTAACTTCTTATCATTTTACTCCCAAGTGCAACATAAACAGATGAACCAAAGGTTACAACATGTACCAACTACAAATACAAAAACATTTAAAGTTCAAAATTCCTATTAACTTTCCAATTTCAGTTTCCAAAATTGCTGCTTCTTTCATCTCACCTGATCACTATAGAGTTAGGTCTGCACCTACACTCCCCATTAAATGCCAGATTTTTGAATTTTTATCATCTACACCATGGAATATGAAAGTATTTTTGACTGACAGGCCTAGAATAAAAGATAGTCTATCAAGAAAAAGAGGTGTCAATTAGATTAACAAAATAGAACTATCACTTGACACAATGTGAAATATTGCTTAGACATGTCAACATTTTGAAATATTAAAGATAATATTTTAAAAAGGAGAAAGCTATTTGTACCTTTTAAAGCAAAATTACATTATTGTTAAAAGATATATGTTTGTTGTCTTATCTGTAAACATGTAAACACTGAAATGAAAATTTTAAGCTTCATTTGGAACAAGAAGTTCTTAGAAACAAGAACCCTGACAAGTTGGACCTCTGACAGATAACACCAAATACTTAAGCTTTAGTGTACAGTAAACACTTATTCCCAGGGATACGTTCCAAGACCCCCAGGGGATACCTGGAACCATGGATAGTACCAGACCTTATATATACTCTGTTTCTTCCTACACCTAGATACCCACAATAAAGTTTCATTTTTCAATTAGGTACAGAGTAACAAGAATAGCGAATAACAAAATAGAACAATTATACTGTAATAAAAGTAATGTGAATGGAAAAAAAAAATCTAGCTGCTTTTCTCCAGTTGGAGACTGGGTGATTTTAAAAAGAGATTAGCTTTTTACATAAATTTCTACGTTTCGGGCGCCTGGGTGGCTCAGATGGTTAAGCATCTGCCTTCGGCTCAGGTCATGATCCCAGGGTCCTGGGATTGAGTCCTGCATCGGTTTCCCTGCTCCTTGGGAGCCTGCTTCTCCCTCTGCCTCTCTCTCTCTCTCTCTGTCTCTCATGAATAAATAAATAAAATCTTTAAAAAAATAAAATAGAAATAAATAAATTTCTACGTTTCTTTATACATGTGCATTAGATTTATGTACATACTTTTTTGATGTCATTTTTATGAAGAATATTAATAGAAGGGGATACTACAATCAGTAACATAAATATAATATTTTTTGCATTGTGTACTTGTCAGTGCTTTGTGCCAAGAAATAGGAATTCAACTATATATCTGCTTAATTTCTTTGAAAAAATTTATTTAGAAGACTGAGGACTAGTGTATTAATATAGAAGATGACAATTATCTAGATTCAATGATACAATGACACTGTTCCCTGATATTTGCAAACTTAGAAATTTATAATCTAAATGTATGAAAAATAAAGATAAATATATAAATAAGTAAATGTATGTATGTAGGTATGTAGGTATGTATGTATGTTTGAGTTAGATGAAGTTATTAGTATTATGGTAAGGTCTTTTTTTCCCCCCCAAGACTTTTTAACATTTAACGTTTGTGTAATTCTTACTAAAATTAAATCATTCTAAATGTGTTTTCAAGTTTATTTTACAAACCACAATATTTATAGCCTGTTTATGTTTTTCATTTGGTAAAGTCACAAGACAATTCCTTTCACATTTCACACTAACAAATCCTCGTGATTTGTGTAAATACAGAAGAATTTCCAGTGTTTAAATGTTTGTAGTGGTCTTAGATCCTCTAAAAAAATTCATGAACATTCTGAACTTTATTCTTGGTTAAAGAATATACACATAAAGAAGTTAACGTTTTGTTTTTTAAAATCCCTCCAGGAATTATTATGCTGTATCCTAGGAAAATATTCTGAAGTAATTCTTTCATTCTTATAATAGATGATCAATATTAAAGAAAAATGTTCCTTATCATTTTATTCTATATGTTCTTCACAATGTAGAAAAATAATTGATGAAGATAAGGTATTATATACACAATACTCATTCTAATAGTATTCTGTCAAAGCCAGAATAGAAGAAATTATCCATTAGTCATAAACACAGATGGTACAAAAGAAAATCTGAAAGCCATTTTACTATCTCTAAAATATAAAACAAGACAAAAAAGACTGGTTCATGGCAACTAATTTTCTCTAAAGAAAAGGTAATTTATTCTGTAAATTATTCTGTAAATTATGTTATTAAGCCATTTTTTTTTTAAGGAGAATCAAGTTGCCCAATATGGCAGATCATGTAGATGGGCTTATTGAGCATCTTGTCTTTTATCTACCTGACAAAAGATGCCTGCTAAAAAGAAATATTCAAAGAGAGTAATGCTGCTAAGTTTGGAAACATAAATTGCATTTCAAAGATCCCTTATAGACAGGGTGTTGGGTGTGATTTTTTGTTCTCCTATTGTGAAACCTTAATTCATTTGGTAGTAACTGAAGAGAGAAGCAGGGCGGAAGGCCATCTTGTGAGTGTGGACTGTAGCAAGAAAGGTGGTTTTAGGGACTGGGATTGTATTGGCAACTTCTCATTTCAGAAGACAGTTCCCTCCTCATGGCAAAAAGAGCAGCAAATAGGGTTTTGGGAGTGATTGCTGGAAGCGAGTCTATCTTCTCATCCCTTTTACTGCTTCTGTGAGTGATTTAATGCCCAAAACACATTCATTCCCTGTTGCACTGAGCAATGGCATATTCTACACCTTGCAGCTTCACCCTGACCACTTCACCCATGAATGTTATTTTTATTGTTATTATCTGGTATTTGTTGCTGGACAGTATTTTTAGTGCATCATCTAGAAACTTGCTTTGAACACTTTCTTCCTTATGTTTGGGGATGTTTCTCCCCAAACTATGTCCTCTTACATTCTCTATCAGTGCATTCAGTCTCAAAATGACCTGTCTGACAAATGTGGATATTCAGTCTTCTGACCAAAGTGATGGGTTCAAGCAGTGGTTTATATGCAAAGAATGAATCATGGAACACTACATCAAAAACTAATGATGTACTGTGTGTTGATTAACATAATAATAATAAACATTCTCAGTGCTAACACAGTTATTCACTAGGATTGTTATCTAAATATTGAATGCCATTTTTGCTTTACAAAGTAGGGATAGCTTATTTATAGGAAAGAGACCAGGAGAGACAATAAGGCAGGGACAAGTAAGAATAAAATTCAACAAGAAAGACGAGGCCAGGGGCGCCTGGGTGGCCCAGTCAGTTGATTGGCTGCCTTCGGCTTGGGTCATGATGCCAGTGTCCCGGGATCGAGCTCCACATCGGGCTCGCTGCTCGGCGGGGAGCCTGCTTCTCCCTCTCCCTTTGCTGCTTCCCCTGCTTGCGCTCTCTATCTCTCAAATAAATAAATAAAATCTAAAAAAATAAAGACCAGGCCCTGGCCAAATGAGGTCTTCAGCTCCACTCCTGGGACCCAGGTAAGCAGAAGAATTTATCTATTCTGTAAAATTCCCAAAAAGCCAGGAAAATGTATTTTTGATTCAGAGAATTTGTTTCTCAAACAAATGAGATCTTTAAGCATTAATAATGGTGCTGCCTTGACCTTTTAATTTCCAGTTTGGATTCAGTTGACCTCTGCATGAAGTAGACCATTAAAATTTTGATTTAGGTTACTCCCTACCTTCTAACTCAAATATTTAAAGTGTTATGTGCTCTGATTAAAAGCCTGTTGTTCTTTTATATGACATTTTAGGATAAAAATTATCTTTTCATATTTTAGTTCCTTATATCTATGTTAAAACTTAAAAGGCAATAACATCAATAAATTTTAATTGTGTTATCACACTGTCCTCCAGAGATATATTATTCATATTTTTCAAATGACTAAATGAGCAAATTTCACAAAGGAAATGATTTGTTTCTCACTTTTAAAGGGCCTACAGGAAATTTCCCCCTTAACTTCTTTTTAGGTAATTGGAAATAATTTTACTATCACCTGGCCTATATATTCATTTCCAAATCTTATTTGGTTTATTCAAATATTTATTTCTGACATATTTAGGCCCTACTCCTACCTTACATGGAAAATTTTATTCCCTAAATCTGTGATATGAGCATTAATTGAGCATGATATTGGTTACCTCAAGCTGATATAGATTACTTAATTGCATTATTTAATATAGTAAGGGAAAGAGTCTTAAGCTGTGTTATTTAAGAATACATAACTATTACAACAGTGACACTGTTTTGACTAGGAAATACTACTTCCCTTAAACAGTTTTAAATACTTATCAATGAGAAGAATAGAAAAACAGGCTGATTGTAATTTTAAAATCATTTTTATACAAAATGATTACATATCAAATGTCAAGAACAGTGATAAAATACATATATCATGATTCTAGTGCAGTTTTCTCAAAATCATTTTTCCCTCTCAAGATAATAAATACACATGCTAACAGAACATTTGATTTTCCACAAAAAGTATTTAAATCATCAAAAGTAAGTCCTTTGTCTCTCGACTCACTTTATGTAGTTGAAAACCACATGAAAGTAAATAAGCAAGTTGGAGGATAGAAAGAGATTTATATGCACCCCATCAACAGATCTGGAAGTTTTCTTCATATTTCTCTCCTTTTCTCCTCTCAATGATCAAGCATTGGTAGATGTCCCAAATAACATTTCTCAAATTTTGTGCCACTCTATCCCCATTATCACTGCCTGAAATTAAGGCTTTACCATATTTTCTCAGCTACATCCCAACAACTCACCACAGCCATCTTACTTCAGCATCCACACTGCTACCATATTTATCCTAATATCAACAGTGTGTGTGTGTGTGACTATGTACTGCATTTATAGATACATAAGGATATATAGTATACTCGTGTGGGTTTCTCCTGTATTTCCACACAGCTTATAGGTATGAACCACATTTCTTCACATGTCATATAAGACCCTTCATAATTCAACACCAGTTTGTTTTTGGAGACTCTCCAGTAAAACCTATTCTCATACTAAAATCATTATATTCACATAATAAGCACTTTCCTTACATTCATAATCTTGTACTTAATTTCCTTTTCCATTCCTGAACATTCTTTATACATTATATACCATATCAGAAAAACTTGCACATAAAGTTTAAGTGCAAATATTTCCTTTCCTAGATCTCGTCCTTCACTCTCATCAAGCAAATTTAGTTATTTTTTTGTTCCTAGAGTTCCATCTACATACTTATCAGTGTGTATGTGTAGATATGAATATTTGTATGTGTGTTTAACTTGTTTATTTTTTGTATCTCCACAATAGCTAGAAGCTTCTGATCTCCAATTTTAATTGTTTCTGGATTCCCAACCTCTTCATAATGAGAATATAAAAGAATAGCTTCATAATGTTTATATGTTTAATGTAAAACTCATAATATTCTCAAAAGATTCTTAAAAATAAAAGAAAGCATGTAGTTATAGTGTAAATTTTCAGAAATCATGTGGAATGTTAAAGAACAATTTGTAATCCTCTATATACATGTAAAACAGATGGACAATAATTTCAAATTCACTTATCATTCTGCTACCTTACTAAGTTGGTCTCAAAAGGAAGGTTTCATTAGTGGTAGAAATAGAAAGTATTTATGCAGGATACAGGGATTGTGTGATGATGAACTGCTTTGCATACAAGTGAGGTTAGAAGATTCTTACATGAAAACCAGTGTGTTTCTCATTTCCATCACTAGGCTTCATTATGCTATGAATGACATGTGCCATGGTAGCAAATTTTAGATTATCATTTTATTAAACAGTAATACGCACGATTATTCATTATTGAAGTATCCTGTTGGGATTCTCAAGAGTGATGGTTGCATTATCTTAGCAAATATAGATACAAATAATACAATTAACTATTTAAAAACTAGGTTTTTTTATTGAATCAAAGTTCTGCCAAAGATAAGAAAATAAACACAGGTGGGAACATATTTATAGGATTTATAAAACCACTTGATTTTGTAAGTGAGCATTAATTCCATTTAACAATATTTGCTGTGTTACACAAATCTAAACTAAATTGGAATGTTGGAAATACTTTAAAAAATTAAATTAAATTGGGGTAGTTGATTGGCTCAGTCAATTAAGCATCTGCCTTCAGCTTGTGTCATGAGCTTGAATCCTGGGATCGAGCCCCATGTCAGGCTCTTTGCTCAGTGAGGAATCTGATTTCCCCTCCCTCTGCCTCTTCCCCTGCTCGTACTGTCTCTCTCTCTCTCTCAAATAAATAAAATCTTAAACAATTATTAAAAATTAAAAAATTAAATTAAAAAATCAATCAAGAAGCTATGGAAACTTTTGTGAATAAGTATTACATGCAACAAACTATAATGCAATGTGACTTTGTTTCTCTGAACACACAGACAGACATAAACTAACACACAGAAAGGCAATCTTGCTGGATCATATGAATGGAAATAAAAACCAGTTTAATCCTCTTGGGGCCCCTCGGTGGCTCAGTTGGTTAAGTGTCCAATTCTTGGTTTTGGTTCAGGTCATGATCTCAGGCTCCTGAGATAGAACCTTGCTTTGGGGTCCGCATTCGGAAGGGAGTCTGCTTCCCCTCTCCCTCTCCCTCCGCCCCTCCCCCCTCCTCACACACTCTCTGTTTATCAAATAAATAAATAAATAAATAAATCTTAAAAAACAAAATAACCCTCTGTTTTAAACGAGATGGATAAAAAGAAGTCATTAATGTTGTGTGAAACACCTATCATCAAACTCCTCTCTGGGCTTTCAATGACAACTTAGCCTTAGTAAAACAGAAGATAACGCTGGATATTTTGTTCCAAAATGCTTGTTCTAATATAATGTGTGTATGTGTGATAGAGAGAGAGGGAAAGAGAGAGAGAGAGACAGACAGAATGAGAAAAGGAAACATTGAGTAAAATACAATTTATTGTACCTAATTACAATTACAATAATTATAATTGGAACCCACCAATATATTAGAACAGGTCTCTAGTTTGCAAGATACTTAAATTATACTTTGAACATCTAATCCAGTGCACAGTTTTGGCACTGTCTCCATTTCTAGCATGGACCACAGCAGAGAATATTACATATGTAATTTGCCAAATAAAACCTTAGAGACCACAAAATTTTAAATTTATCCTCACTGTAAATCAATGTTCTATGCCTAAAGTATTAAATACAGCCTCTCACTATGCTCTATCCTCTTCATAAATAATAATGAATTTTGTGTTTGTTATTTTCCTCTTGGATACCTGTGAATAAATTTTATTCAATGCCCATTTATTTGTTGTTTTAAGCTACCAGGTTGTCCAAGAACATCCAGAATTCCTATACATCCGAGTTTTTAAAAAAATCCTGAAAAATTCCAATGCTTGTAAAAGTTTTAGAATCATCTTAGGTTGAATTCACCCAATTTTGGGATTTCCTTTAGAAGAGAACAAAATTTATGTTTTATGTAACACATCAGTAGTCCTATGTCTTCTGCCAGGGGACTGAGACAGGAATAGACCAACCTAGAGACATTGAGAGTTTCACAAAACCTTGTAGGATTTTGTTCTATAGTGTATGAACACATAGCAGTTAATGTCACTAAACTAACTTGTTTGGAAGAAGTCAGATTACTCTATATCATTTGGACATATCCAATTCCTTGTAATCTTGGAGAGATTATCATTTAGGCTTTGCAAAGAGTTATACACCTCCCTGAAGACTTTCTCATAATAATAAAGATTGCTTTTTCTGCAAATTTTAATATATCTACTTGTGCATATATTAAGTATACCATGTAATACACACTAGAACTTGCTGAATATAGAAGATTGTAAACTTCTGGGACACAGTATTTTTTTTTTTTCTTATTTATCACTGTAACTTTTTTTTTGCAGTACACTGTCTGGCACAAATTAGATAGGCATTCATATCTTTATTAAAATGACAGGTTTATAAATTCCATATCTTTAACTCTTTGAACTAATTTACTATATATTTATTAGACTGTATACAAAATAATAAACACACATATAATAGCATCAGAGCATATATTATGTATACTAAGATGCAATTAATAATCACCAAGCTATAGTATAGAAATATAGAAATGTTGCTTTCTGCTCCATTCACAGAGGAAAAAAACAAAAATAATTATCAGGGAAATACAAATCAAAACCATGATGAGATACCACCTCACACCAGTCAAAATGGCTAAAATTAATAGAGACAACAGGTGTTGGCCAGGATGCAGAGAGAGGGGAGCCCTCTTGCAATTTTGGTGGGAATGCAAATTGTTGCAGCCACTGTGGAAAACAGTATGGCTGCTCCTCGAAAAGTTAAAAATAGAACTACCCTAGGACCCAGCAATTGCACTACTAGGTATTTACCCAAAAGATACAAAAATACAGATTTGAAGGGACACATATACCCTGATGTTTATAGCAACATTATCAACAATAGTCAAATTATTGAAAGAGTCCAAATATCCATTGACTTATGAATGGATAAAGGAGATATGGGATATATAAATATAAATACAAATACATATCAATTTACATATATATCAATATATATATAATGGAATATTACTCAGCCATCAAAAATAATGAAATCCTGCCATTTGCAATGACATGGATGGGGCTAAAGTGTATTAAGCTAAGAGGAGTAATTCAGAGAGAGACAAATACCATATGATTTCACTCATATGTGGAATTTAAAAAACAAAATAGATGAACACATGGGAAGAGAAAAAAAAAAAGAGAGAGAGAAACTAAAGCAAACCGTAAAAGACTCTTTCCAATAGAGAACAAACTGAAGGTTGCTGGAGGGAAGTGGATGGGGGATGGGCTAAATGGGGGATGAGCATTAATGAGGGCACTTGTGATGAGCACTGGGGGTTACATATTAGTGATGAATCACTAAATTCTACTCTTAAAACCAATATTATACTATATGTTAGATAACTAGAATTTAAATAAAAATTTGGAGGAAAAAAAGGAAAACAACAAACACACACACTGATATCCAAAGAATTACAAAATCGCCTCTATATACTACTTTTTCAGTACAATTCAAACACATTGTTTTCACTAAAAATGCAACCTCAAACAAAAGTCATAACAGAACAATTACATTATTGAATCCTCCTTATTAACAAATATAACATATACTCATTTACTGAAGTTGGAATATGCTTTCTGGGATTTGTTATCATAACTCCTTTAAGTAAAAAGTGTGTCTTAATAACACTGATTGTGATTTCATATTTATCTATAAATTTGAATATGACTGTGTACATAAAATTTTAAATATTAATTAATCTTACCCCATTATATCATTAAAGACTAGTTAATTGGGAAATTTTAGGGTGAGTAGGATATCTTTTGGATGAGCAGTTCAAAATTATTCACTGCAAAGAAAAATGAAGTCATCCTAAATATCCAGACATGCTCTTCAATTGAATATTATGGCACTAAAAATGACAGTTAGAAGAATATATACTATAAGGGGGACTGGGGTTAATTTTATGTGTCTACTTGGCTGGGCCACCATGTTCTGGTATTGGTTCAAACAATCTGGATGTGTCTGAGAAGGTATTTTTTGGATGAGATTAGCATTTAAATCAGTAGACTTTGAATAAGGCAGATTATCTTCTATAATATTGAAGGGTCTCGTCCAATCTGTTTAAAGATTTACCCTCGCAGATCCCAAAGGAATTCTGCCAGCAGAGTGCCTTCAGACTAGAACTGCAACTCTTCCCAGGGTCTTCAACCTACTGGCCTACCCTGCAGATTTGGGATTTACCTAGTCCACACAATCACATGCGTCAATTCTTAAAATAAATCTTCCTCCATCTGCATACACATTCTGTTGGTTCTATTTTCTCTGGAGAATTCTAATACAGGAACTTAAGAGTACACAAGGTGTTCCAAGAAAGAGCTCAACATTAAAAAATCACCTTAACACCTGCTAAATTCTTAACTGGCATCATTATCAGTCTGTCATCATTAAATTTGATTTTTGGTGATATTTGACTAAATACACCAACTGTAGAATCTATTCGGTACATATAAAAAGATTTGGGTAAATGTATAAAACACTTTAAATTCAAACAAATATAATATTACACAGAGAATTAAACCAATAAAGATTATTAATCATTAAACATTATGATTTCATTGCACAATGAGTTGTCTCCTACACTAATAAAACTTGTAACTAATAAGCACAATAATGTCTAGCATTTATTGAGTGTTAGTTTTGTACCAGGTCTTAAGCTATGCATTTTACATTCACTTATTTAGTGATAAAAACCAATCTATGAGGTAAATACTATTGACAATATGCATATGAGGAGGCATGACAAAAGAGGAAAAATTATTTCCCTAGACTCATAATAAGTGACTGGACTGGGAAGGAAACCCAGGTCTGTCTTCTTCCAGAGACACAGAGCCAGACACCACAACTCCTTGGCTAATAGCCAATCCTAAATTGTTCACAGTAAATGGTTCCTTAATAATCATTCAGCATCACTAATTTATGTAAATCTTCAGTTCACTTCAATACATTTGGAAAATCTGACTACCATTTTTACTTTCAATTGTGCTATAATATTCATTGGCGAATTTACTACTACTTTGGTTCCTCAATTTTTGCCATATTATAGAATACGGTATCGGAGTCCTGGATTTTCGAGGGTTTAACATTACAGCTCATTCTTATAAAAAAACATATACACACTATTCTGTTTGGTCCTTTGGATGACATATAATCTGACACTGTTTCTTCAAACACATTTTACTAATGATTAATTTGAAAGATTGTACTGTGGGAAGGTTAAGGGCATAGTCTTTGGAGCCAGAATGTCTGGAAAAAACTCTTAGTCCCTCCACCATCTAGTTGTGTGAACTAGGCCAAATCAGTCAAATTCCTGGGTCTCAGTTTCTCCATGTGTGAAAGTAGGGATAGTAAAAGTGTCCACCGTCAGGATTTTTGAGGGGTTTATTTTAGTCCATATTTGTAAAGCTGTTAGAACAGTCATAAACATGGTACAGAGTTTGGTAGTATTTTGCTTACTTTAAATATTAGTTTAAAACATACATAACTGAATGGAATTCTATATTCTGAGGTTAAAATTGCAATCAATTTATATTTTAGGTAATATTTTATCCAATGTTGTTTGGGATATTTTATGGTATAAAACTTTATCATACTCTTGGCTCTATTCAGTTCACTATGCTTGCTTAGTCAGACTTATAAGCCAACTCCAATTACAAGCAGAGACTCAGCCATCCATTATGTTAGCTTTGTTATTTAGGATCAGTGGTTAATGGATTTCTGATGTAGATGGAAGTTTTTCTGTAACTGAGATATCACTTTGACAGATGAGGTCACAATACTTTAACTGATGCTCTTTCAAGCCTGAGGAGTGCTTGCTAACATAGGCTCAGCTGATGCATTTTCAGAAGCAATGCATACTACTCAGCAGTCTAGATCATTCTATACAGATACATATTTTTTAAAATTTTTATTTCAAGGCTTTGAACAAACTCTACAAATTGATAAAAGAAGAATTGTTATTAATTAGACCTAATCTTTTTAATGGATAGTTTGAAAGGACTAGACACCTTCAGTACAATGAAATGCTGCCTTTGATGTAATTGTCATTAATTTGAATTCAAAGTTATTAAATTCGGGGTCTTTCCTCCTTACAAAGTTCTGCTGTTTCATTTACATTGTCATATTTTCTGACAATAAAAGTAAAGTTCCTGAAACAAGAGCAATTAAAAAATAGAATTTCATTTGAAAGCTTACTTTTCTAGTAAACCATTGCTATAATCACTGTAATATTAAGGTATTATGTAATTCTGTTTAGGAAACTAGGGCACTAAATGTTTTTAGAGTTTTCTTCGTTAAGAACAAACAAAATTAGAAAATTACCTTAAATTTTTTTCATCCTACCTTGAATAGATAAAAATGTCAATTTACAGTTCAAATGAGGCCAATTTGCATCTTTTTGTAGACTGAAAAGAAGCAATATGAATATGTGTGTTAATGGAAATATTACAATGTATTTTCAGATATGTGAATGAAAAGAAATAAAGAAATTACATACAATGTATAGAGAACAAATGCATGTAAAAACATCATAATGGCTCTCAATAGAGTTCAAACTTATAATATCAAACACATAATGAACTAAAATGCTGTATGGATATTGTATTCAAATGAATATATTTCACTCTGTTAGTAGCCTGAAATAAGTCAATGTTTTCTTGTTTGTTTAGAGAAGGGAAAGTTGATGCTAAGAGGAGGGTCAAGTGGAGACAACAGCCTTGGTCAGAAGCACAGACTGGTCAGCTGCTGTAAAAGGAAGAAAGTTAGAGAATATCTGGGCAAGAAGAAAATAGGCCGCAAAATTGGTAGAGGGAGCATGCAGAAGCTCTTTGTAATTGCTTCTATTTTTAGTGAAATACAAAGCAAGCTTATTAGCTGAGGATAGGGAATGGAGAATAGGTATTGGGAAATTGAGAGAGGAGAAAAATATGAAACAGTAAGTAGAGCAACTAGGAGTTGACTAAGTAGCAGAATAACTTACATGCATACATTTTTCCTGCAGAGCAAGGAACCTAATGCAGGGCTCAATCCTCTCTTCAATTTTTTAACCTTCCTTTTCCTCAATTAAACTCAAAGTATTTGTTGCAAATAGAGATTTTTGTGGAGATTTTGATTCCATATACAGTTTTACTCAGCAATCTGCTTGTAACAGGGAACACAGGCAATGGTAGGATTGCCTACAATTAGAAAACCAGATTTGAATAATTAATGATTGTTGATCTCTTTTATATTAGTAGTGTACTGAATAATATCGAGTTAAAAATGAATAATATAGTCTTTTATGCTAAATGTGGGAAATATGAGACACACATATCTCTTCAAATAAAATTTAACTACGCTGTGAAGCATTCAATTGTAACTGATAAATATGACACACTAATATGTAACGAATTCTGAGGAGGAAACATTGCAGTATGAATAGATGATTAAATGATCACAGAGTAAAGAAATAAATCCTTCATTCAAACTTAAATTTTTTTGGTTTTCTTTTTTAAATAAGAGTAACTGAACATCTGAGAGGAGGAACAGGGATACTTTGTATATAGAGGCTTTGCATCAATGATGGCAAGTAAAGGAAGATGCAATGTATCTTTAGAAGAAGATAAATCTCACTGAAGCATTTTCTCTCTTCCTTCATTTCTTCCTCCCTCCCTCCCTCTCTCTTTCTTTCTGTTTTTTTTTTTATGGTAAAAGTTTTCAACATTTAATGAAAAAAACTTAGAGCAGTGCATTATTTACATGTAGGTAAGAAAAAAACACAAGGGCTCTTCCTGGGGGCTGTCAGAGAGTTTACACAAACCCATCACCCAGAAACTGCCCCCGAGCGCTTCCCAACCAGAGCACAGGGCAGGCAGATGGCCACCAAATCCTCGTCAGCATGGCAGGCTCCTCAGATCAGGTCAGCCACGTTCATGGGCATCTCGTCGATCTGGGTGGAGTAGTACTGCTCAATGTCCTTCAGGATGCCGATGTCATCATTCTTCACAAAGTTGATGGTCACCCCCTTACGGCCATGGCGGCCCGACCTCCCAATTCTGTGTATGTACAATTCTCTGTTATTGGGCAGGTCGTAGTTAATGATGAGGGACACCTGTGGATGAGATGTTGAATACACGTCCTTCTTTCTTTCTTTCTTTCTTTCTTTCTTTCTTTCTTTCTTTCTTTCTTTCTTTCTTTCTTTCTTTCTTTCTTTCTTTCTCTTTCTCTCTGTCTCTTTCTTCCTTTGTTTCTTCTGAAGCAATTTTCTTATAATCAAGAATAGGAGATCAGAAAATATGGTACTTTCATACATCAGGTATACATTAATGACATGCAAAGTGCAAGGAATAACACAAAGACAGAAATGAAAATAAAAAGATCCATATTCCAAGAACTTACAATTTTGTGTGGAGACAAACTACAGAGTGATTTGTGTGACCAGGAAGGTAAAGCAGAGTATCCTATGAGGGACCACAGAGAAACACCTTCTATAGTAGAGGGCAGGGAATGCTTGGTGATGGAGTTTAGCAAAAGCTGCATATAAGCTGAAGCTGAAGTAAAAACCCAGAATAACAAATGGATGTAAGTGTGTATGTGTGTGTGCATGTGTATGTGCATATTAATACACATCTGTGAGTACTGGATCAGGTTGGGCTTTCTAGAAGGTAAACTCAACCCAATCCAGTACTCAAAGATATGTGATGATGACCCAACCATATTTATGTTTCAAAATCTGACAATCTGACTGATATACAAAAGAATGAAATAAAGGTGAGTCTAGAAAGCAAAAGCAAACATAAATGAACTAAATGAAACAGTAAGAAGAGTGTTGTAGTTCAAGAGCATTTGTTCAACAATTATTTTTTTAAAGATGTTATCTATTTATTTGAGAGAGGGAGAGAGACAGAGAGAGCACAAGTTGGGAGAGGGGCAGAGGCAGAGGGAGAACCAGGATCCCCGCTGAGCAGGGAGCCCAATGTGGGGCTCGATCCCAGGACCCTGAGTTCACAACCTAAACCAAAGGCAGACGCTTAACCGACTGAACCACCCAGGTGCCCCATTCAACAGTTATTTAACTACAGTTGCTTCCAAGATATTTTTCTAGGTGTCAGGAATATAGGTAAGACAGTTGCTACCTTGATGCCCATTGAAAGAAAAGTGAGACTAAAATATGAGCAAGTAAATGAACAAGTACACACAGTAGCAAGTGTTATACATGGGATATATAGTGACTGGGAGTGAGCAAAATGAAGGGGAACCAAGAACACGCCTCAGTCGAGGGGGCTGATGAACTGATTAGCTAGGGAAGATTAGTCATGGTAGGATATGACAGGAGTTCCACCAGCAGGGGGAAAGGAGCCATGGACGAGAACACCTGAGGGTGTTTAAGTAACAGCAAAAGTCAGTATGATTTGCACATAATATAATAGAAGAACGTAAGTGAGTTTAGGAAGTTAGGCAAAATAATTATGACTACAAATATGGTGGTAATAGTGGAAATGAACAAAAAGAAATCAGTATATAAAAAGAAGGTTGCATCTGGTGCCTGGGCGGCTCAGTTGGTTAAGCAACTGCCTTCGGCTCAGGTCATGATCCTGGAGTCCCTGGATGGAGTCCCACGTCGGGCTCCCTGCTCAGTAGGGAGTCTGCTTCTCCCTCTGACCTCCCCCCTCTCATGTGCTCTCTCTCTCTCTCTCATTCTCTCTGTCTCAAATAAATAAATAAAAACTTTAAAATAAAATAAAAGAAGGTTGCATCGATCAGAATAAACAATTCATTGATATGGAGAAGAAAGAGTTATTTCTTTCTTTTAAAGCATTTTTTAAAGATTTTATTTATTCATTTGAGACACAGAGATACAGAGCGAGAGAGAGAGAGAGCATGAGGAGGGGGAGAGACAGAGGGAAAGGGAGAAGCAGGCTCCTTGCTGAGCCAGGAGCCCGATGTGGGGCTTGATCCCAGGACCCTGGGATCATGACCTGAGCTGAAGGCAGACACTTAACCTTCTGGGCCACCCAGGCACCCCGAAAGAGTTATTTCTTATAGTGAAGGTCTGTACATAATGAATAGCTAAGAACTGAATTATGTCTCCCCAAAATTCCTATGTTGAAGCCCTAACCCCCAGTGTGAAAGTATTTGGAGATGGGATTTGGGGAGGTAAGGATGTTTAGATGAGACCAGGAGGGTGGGTTCCTAATGATGTAATTAGTGCCCTTATATTAAAAGAACAGAGAGCTTTTTTTCTTCCTCTCATAACGTGAGAAAACAGCAAGAAGATGGCTGCCTATAAGCCAGAACAAGTCCGCATCGGAACCAGACTTGCTTGGCAACCTGATCTCAGACTTGAAGCTCTGTACTCTCAGAAATAAATGATTATGGTGTAATCCACTCAGGCAATAATATTTTGTAATAGACTGAGAGACTAAGATGAATTATTTCAGTTTTCTGTATTAAAAAATGTACTGCTTTTGCCTTGATTTTTTTTTAAAGATTTTATTTATTTATTTGACAGAAAGAGTGAGAGAGCACAAGCAGGGGGAACAGTAGAGGGAGAGGGAGAAGCAGGCTTCCTGCTGTGCAGGGATCCCCATGTGGGACTCAATCCCAGGACCCTGAGATCATGACCTGAGCCAAAGGCAGACACTTAACCGACTAAGCCACCCAGGTGCCCCTTGATTCTGTTTTTTTTCTTTAAAGATTTTATTTATCTATTTGAGAGAGTGAGTGAGAGAGAGAACAAGAGCAGGCGTGGGCGGGGGCCGAGGGAGAGAGAGAGAAAGAGAGAAGCCGACTCCCTGCTGAGCAGGGAGCCAGACACATGGGGCTCCATCTCAGGACCCTAGGATCATGAACTCAGTCAAAGGCAGACACCTAATTGACTGAGCCACCCAGGCATCCCTTTGCTTGATGTTGATAGATATTTTGCAGCTAACAAATTCTAGGTTGACAGTATCTTTTTTCAATGTTTTAAAAATACCAATCCTCTCTTAGCTTGCACTTTTTTTTGACAAGTTTGTTATACTTTGCTCTTCTATAATTAATGTGTCATTTTCCTCTGCCTTTAAAAGTTTAATATTTATTTTCTCTAATTTGATTATGATGTCCCTTAACTTTCTTTAGGTATATTATGTTTTGGGGTCATGGAGGTTTTAGACCTGTGAGTTAGCAACTTTTATCAAATTGTAATACACACACACACACACACACACACACACACGCATCAATTTTTCAGGTTTTTCTAGCCTCTCTGACTTCTCCTCAGACTCCAGTCACTCATATTTTAGACTCCTTGATAATGTCTCACAAGTCACTGGTTTATCTATTCTTTTTTTCTACCTTTAATTTTGGATAGCTTTCATTACTATATCTTCAAGTTCATCGATTTTTTTTTATCTGCAGTGTCTAATCTAGGACTTGCATACAGTGACATATTCACTTCAGATATTATAGTTTTAATCACTCAATGTTTACTTTGAGTTTTTATTTTTCTATTTCTCTCCCTACATTCATATTTACTCTATCTTCTTGGACATAAGAAGTATAATGTTTAGAGTAGTTATTTCAAAGTTCCTTTCTGCTACTTCTGTGCTCTTTGTCATTTCATAGTCTGGTCTAATTATTTCTTTTTTTACATGTATGTGGGTCATAATTTCCTACTGTTTGCATGCCTGACAAGTTTGAACTGGATGCTATATTCTTTATGTTGTTGGGTGTTGGGTTTGTTGTATTATTTTAAATACCTTTTTATGATATGCAACTAAGTTATGTGGAATCAACTGGGTCATTTCAAGTTTTTTCTTTAATTAACAAGCTTTATATTTTAGATCAGTTTTAGGTTCACAAATTTTTATTAGATACATCACTATGTAGATTATTGATTTGTAATCTTTCTTCCTCATTCTTTACTGCAGGCTTTTTTTTTTTAAGAAAGTAATAATCTGATTTACTGGGGACAATCAAAGGATAATTTATCCCTACAAAATTCAGGTTGACCCTAAAAATCTGAGTCCTATCTTTTCCATACCCCTATATCACCATTGAAATTTCTTTTAAAGGTAAAATAGGATTAAGACAAATACCATGGAACATCCAAAAGTTGTTCACAACAATGATAAACTTAACCAAATAGAAATCTATTTCTCAATTAGCAAAATCTGAAGAAAAAAAATATATTACAAAGCTTGCTTTGTATAACCAGGAGGTTTTAAAAATATTCTCACTGCTACTTTCTTCCAATACTTATTTAGTCCTTTTGGAAAATGATGATGTGTTGGGGCACCTGGGCAGCTCTGTCAGTTAAGTATCTGAATATTGAGTTCAGTTCAGGTCTTGATCTCAGGGTCGTGAGTTCAAGCCCTGCATTGGGCTCCATGCTGGGCGTGGAGCCTACTTAAAAGAAAAATGATCATGTGTTGATTATTTTAGATAATAAATCGATAAGAAATAAATATGTTAAAAGTGTTTTCAATTTCCTTCCCTTTCTCTTGATATTTGCACTTTATTTATCAATTACTTAGAAAAAAAGGTGCTCTGCAAAATAAAATTAAATGACTTCATATTAAGGAGAATAAAGTTTCAGGAAGAATATCAAATATTTCTAAGATTATTACATTAGATGATTTAACTTAGACCTATGAATTTTATCTACATTTGACCATAATGAAATGATAAATATTCTATATTGCAACCACATGTCATGTATGCCTATGATATGGAGATATAACCTGAAAGAAAATACTTAGGAAACAATATCCATCCTTTATGCAACACACTATTTTCCATTCTATCCAATTATAGTCTATTCTATTTCATATTTTTTATTTAAAATAGAGATTGCAACTCACTAAATTGCCTTCATGACCCAATAATAGGTCATGACCTATGAACAGCATTACTCTATGCAGTTTTCTGAAACTGAATATACCAATATAAAATGACTTTGGGCAACAGTCATTGGTTACTTGGATGTAGTAATTACTAAATACTAGAAAGCACTAAGTAAATCCTGGGCACATTTAAGAAGTCTTCATATTTAACACCTCTCAACTCCTATGAGGAAGGAACTTTGTGGAGAGTCACATTTCAAACTTTGAGTTTTATAGTACATTTACAGATTCTGAGGAAATTCTATAATTCACTACCATCCAGAAATCTTTATTGATGTTTTTCAATGATTTAAATATTGTCGGGATAGGAAAGCATAAATTTAAAAAGAGAGAAAAACAGATCTTCTTTATCAATATGTTTGGCATACAGTTTGAACATCAGGCACAGACTATTATAACTGAAAATTAACAGTTCTTCATGGAGTGACTGTATTTTATTTAGAACACAGGTGAACATAAAAATTATAGTTGTATAAAGTGGTAACTTGTATAAATGCTTTAAAGAAGGCATGGGAGATTGATTTTATGGGCTTTTACCTTCAACCAGATGTCATGTATCCATATCTGAAATGACTAAAATTATGGTCACATTGAATTATGTGAGCAGCATGTCATCAGATAAAGGAACATTATGAATAGATTAAAGGAAAGTCATGTTTCTAGAATAGGTACTTTAGTTACATTCTTTGCTCATTCAAGTACCTATTTTTTTGCCAAATAGAATGACAAAGTCATTATTGCGGTTATGAGTTTTTAAATTAAAGTAAACATATTCTCTGTTTTCTTAGCCTGGAATGTTCATCGATCCTTGGATTGTCACTGAAAGAGAGCTATTGTTTTATCCCACTACCACATCTTCCCAGGCATTCTGGAGATTACCTCTCTCATCTCATTTCATTTCTTTATGATATATTCACTACTCTCAGCTCCCAAGAGTATCTGGAACGCCCTTCAGATAATTTCTTTCAATTACAATGTCCAGGAGATGGGGGAGTGGTAGGGAGATTTTGTAGATGATTCAGCAGGAAAATAACTTCTACAAGGTATTGAACATCATACGTACCAAATATTTTAACTCTTATCTCTGCATATAATTAGATCTTATTTCTCTCTCTGAATCTAGCCTCCTGGTTTCCCATTCTTCCCACCCCACCCTTGGCCAGTGTTCCTGTAAGATGAAGCCAACGCACTCTCCTGCCATGGAATATAAAAATGATGTTCATCTTCTGTTTTAAAGTTACAGATATCATCCAGTTTAATCTTAAAAATAGTCCTGTGACTAAGGTGCGTTATCAACATTTTACAGAAGCAATAGGGGAGTCCTATGATCAATGCTCCAATTTGTTTGTTGGGTAAAGAAAATTTTGGATACATATGTGTGTGTGTATATATATATATATATACATATACATATATATACATATGTATATGTATACACATACACATTGTGGATATAATTTGTATTGTATGTGTTATTTAATAATTTTCTTCAGATTTAATAAAGTGAGTACAGTAAAGCTCATAAAAACAAATGCTCTTATTCAAGTTTTTAATTGAGAATGGTAACTCAATAAATTAATTCTTAAGGTGAGCTTTAGAATCAATGTCAACAGTGTGAATGAATCTGAACAATTGAGTTGATTGTCTGGATTTATAAACAATTTTTACTAATTTTTATCTAAATAATCATATTGTATAGTTAGCCTTAGGGTCTTAATGCTTTAGCTAACATTTTATACAATTTAATGTATAATTTTTAAAATTCATTTTAATAACCAACTATTAATTTCTATTATGATAGAATCAGAGTGTGACATCAGCAATACAGTAGGCTAGGAAGCCCTGAGCCCTTCTTCCTTCCATGGACATTCACATTAAATAATACTACATAGACCACTTCCCTTTGTGAAAAATCTCAGAACCAACTGAGATGTCCCTACATTCCTGGCAAGCATATCAATCACATGGAAGCCAATAGGAAAACTCGAGGCACACTTTTGTTATAATCTCTACCCATGGCAAAGGCCAAATGACCAGGAAGAATGTCCTACCTCCCAGTTTCTAGCCAGGGATAAAAGGAAAAAAAAAAAAAAAAAGACTTGACCATATGCCCAATATTCTGATTTTTCTGGGAGCAGTTTCTGTATCTGATTGCAATTGTTACCAGCTTAAAATGGACTGCTTTAAAATATTTTAGGTAAGCCCCATGGTAACCACAAAGAAAATGTCTAAAAAAGATACACAAAATAAAATAAGAAAAGAATCAAAGCATGTCACTGCAAACAATGAAGCGCAAATGAAGACAAGAGGAAAGAAGCACAAAATAGCTACAAGGCAAGGAAAACAATAAACAAAAAGGCAATAGTAAGTCCTCCCTATCACTAATTACTTTAAACACAAATGGATTCAACTCCTCAAAGGACAAAGTGCCTTGGATTAAAATGGGTTAAAAAGAAGAAAAAAAAACACATCCAACTTTATGTTGTCTACCAAAGATTCATTTGAGGTTTAAGGCTACATGTAGGTGGAAAGTGAAGGAAAAGAGGAAAATATCCCATGCAAATGGTAACTAAACGCGATAAGGGGCGGCTATACTTATAAAACACAAAATATTCTTTAAGTCAAAAACTGTTATAAGGGACAAAAAAGGTCATCACATAATAATAAAAGGGTCAATTCATCAGGAGAATATAGTAATCACAAATACATATACACCTAATGTCACAGCACTTAAATAGAGAACACAAAGACTGAAAGAACTGAAGGGAGAAAGAGACATAAAATAGTAGGAGACTTGGATATCCCACTCTCAATAATGGATAGAATTTCCAAACAGATTAGTATTTTTGTATTCTTTGGGCAAACACCTCGTAGTACAATTGCTGGATCATAAGGTAGTTATATTTTTAACTTTCTGAGGAATCTCTATACTGTTTTCCAGAATAGCTGCACCAGTATGCATTCCCACCAACAGTGCAAGAGGGTTCCCTCTTTTCTGCATCCCCGACAACACCTGTACACACACACACACACACACACACGAAAATTACTCAGCTGTAAAAGAGAATGAAGTCTTGCCATTAGTAATGACCTGGATGGAGCAAGAGCATTATGCTGAGCAAAATAAATCAGTCAGAGAAAGACAAACACTGTGTGATTCCACTCATAGGTGGAATTTAAGAAACAAGACAAGTAAGCAAAGGAAAAAAAAAAGAGAGAGAGAGAGAGAGAAGCCAAGAAACAGAATCTTAACTGTTGAGAACAAATTGACAGTTCCCAGAGGGGATGCGGGTGGGGGAATGAGTGAAATAGGTGATGGGGATTAAAGAGTACACTTGTCCTTATGAACACTGGGTGATGTATGGAATGGTTGAATCACTATGTTGTACATCTGAAGCTAATAGAACATTGTATTTTAACTATACTGGAATAAAAAAAAATACCTTCCCTCTTATGCAGCTTTTGCTACAGCCCTTAAGTTTTAGCAACTTGTGTTTTTCATTTCATTTGTCTCAAAATATTTTCTAATTTCCCTTTTGATTTCTTCTTTGACCCATTGGTCATTCAAGGGCATGCTGTTTAATTTTCATGTATATGTGAATTTTCCAGTTTTTCTTCTGCTATTGATTTCTAGTTTCATTCCATTGAAGTTGGCAAAGATATTTAGTATGATTTTAATTTTCTTAAACTTGTGAAGAATTATTTTGCGAATGAACATGTGATTTATCATGGAGAATGTCCTGCATGTTCTTGAGAAGAATATTCTATTTTTGGGTGGAATGTTCTATATAGGTCTGTTAGGTCCATTTAGTCTATAATATTTAATCCACTGTGTTCTTGATTTTCTGTTTGGAAAATCATTTTTTTAAGTTTTTAATTAGATTGCAGTTAGTTAACATACAGTGTAATGTTAGTTTCAGGTGTACGATATAGCGATTCAACACTTCCATACATCACACGGTGCTCACAACAACAAGGATATTCCTCAATTCCTATCATCTATTTAACCCATCCTCTCACCCACCTCCCCTTTGGTAACCATCCAGTTGTTCTCAATAGTTAAGAATCTGTTTCTTGGTTTGCCTCTCTCTCTTTTCATCCCCCTGCTTATTTTCTTGGCTTCTTAAATTCCACATATGAATGAAATCATATAGTATTTGTCTTTCTCTGACTCATTTTGCTTGGCATAATACTCTCTAGCTCTATTCATATCCTTGTAAATAACAGGATTTCATTCCTTTTTATGGCTGAGTAATATTCTACTGTATACATATATACCACATCTTTTTCTTTTTTTAATCCATTCATCTATCAATGGATACTTGGGCTGCTTCCATAATTTAGCTATTGTATATAATGTTGCTATAAACATAGGTGTGTACATATCCCTCTGAATTAATCTTTTTATATTCTTTGGGCAAATACCCATGGCATGATTACTGGATCATAGAATAGCTCTATTTTTAACTTTTTGAGGAAACTCGATACTGTTTTCCAGAGTAGCTGCACCAGTTTGCATTCCTACCAACAGTGTAAGAGGGTTCCACTTTCTCCACATCCTCACCAAAACCTGTTGTTTCCTGTGTTGTTAATTTTAGCCAGTATGACAGGTGTGAGGTGATATGTCATTGTCGTTTTGATTTGCATTTCTCCAATGATGAGTGATGCTGAGCATCTTCTCATGTGTCTGTTGGCCATCCAGATGTCTTTTCTGGGGAAATATCTGTTCATGTCTCCTTCCCATTTTTAATTATTCTACTTGTTTTTGGGTGTTCAGTTGTGTAAGTCCCTTATATATTTTGGATACTAACCCTTTACTGGATATGTCATTTTCAGTCATTGAGTAGATTACCGTTCGTTTTGTTGATTATTTCCTTTGCTGTGCAGAAGTTTTTATTTTGATGTAGTCCCAATAGTTTATTTTTGCTTTTATTTCCCTTGCTTCAGGAGACCTAACAAGAAAAATGTTGCTATGGCCGATGTCAGAGACATTACACCCTCTGCTCTCTTATAGGATTTTTATGGTTTTAGGTCTCACAGTTAGGTCTTTAATTCATTTTGAATTTATTTTTGTGTATATATAAGAAAGTGGTCCAGCTTCATTCTTTTTTTTTAAGGATCTTATTTATTTATTTGACAGGGAGAGACAGCAAGAGAGAGAACACAAGCAGGGGGGTGCTGGAGAGGGAAAGCTGGTCCCCCACTGAGCAGGGTGCCTGAGGTGGGACTGGATCCCAGGATGCCGGGATCATGACCTGAGCCGAAGGAAGACACTTAATGACTGAGCCACCCAGGCACCACCCAGTGTCATTCTTTTGCATGTAGGTGACTAGTTTTCCCTTCATCATTTGTTGAGGAGACTGTTTTTTTCCCATTGGATATTCTTTCTTGCTTTGTCAAAGATTATCTGCCCATATAATTGTGGGTTTATTTCTGGATTTTCTATTCTGTTCTATTGATCTATGCGTCTATTTTTGTGTTGGTACCGTACTGTTTTGACTACTGAAGCTTTGTATTATAAGTTGAAGTCCAGAATTGTGATGCTTCCAGCTTTGTTTTATCAAAATTCCTTTCCCTATTTGGAGTCTCTTGTGGCTCCATATAAATTTTAGGATTGTTCGTTCTAGTTCTGTGAAAAGTGCTGTTGGTATTAAGGATTGCATTAAAATTGTAGATTGCTTTGGGTAGTATAGACATTTTGCCAATTTTGTTCTTCTAGCACATGAGCATGGGATGCCTTTCCATTTCTTTGTGTCATCTTGAATTTCTTTCATCAGTGTTCTATAGTTGTTGGAGTACAGGTCTTTTCACCTGTTTGGTTGGGTTGTACCAAGAGGGATGTTTATTGTGATTAATATCTTCCTTAATAATGAATAATAAACAACCTAACTTTATACTTCCAAGAGGGAAAATAAAGAAAAAAAAAAGGCCATAGTTAGCAGTAGGAAGGATACAATAAAGAATAAAGTGGAAATAAACAAAATAGAGACTGGAACAATAGAATAAAATCAATGAAACTAAGAGTTGGTTTTTTTTTTGAAAAGATAAACAAAAATGACAAACCCTAGAAACACACACACTACCAAGACTAAATCATAAAGTAACTAGTAGGGAGATTAAGTCAGTAATCAATACCCCACCTCCAATAAAAAAAAAAAAATAAAACAAAAAAGACAAGCCCAGGAGGAGATGCCTTTACTGGTGAATTTTACCAAATATTTAAAGAATTAAGGCCAATATCTCTCAAATTCTGAAAAAATGAAGAGGAGGGAACACTTTCAAAGTCATTTTATGAAGCCAGCATTAACCAACTACTAAAGCAAGACAAAGACACTACAAATAAAGAAAACCAAGACCAATATTATGATAAATAGAGATGCAAAAATTCTCAACTCTTTACTAGAAAACTTAATTCGAAAGCACATTGAAATAAGAATACACCATGACCAAGTGGGATTTATCCCTGTGGTGCTAGGATGATTCATCATATGCATATTAACTGATGTGATACATCACATTAATAGAGGATAAGAGGGGTGCCTGGGTGGCTCAGTCATTAAGTGTCTGCCTTCGGCTCAGGTCATGATCCCAAGGTCCTGGGATCGAACCCTGCATCGGGCTCCCTGCTCAGTGGGAGACCTGCTCCTCCCTCTCCCGCCCCCCCTGCTTGTGTTCCCTGTCTCGCTGTCTCTCTCTCTCTGTCAAATGAATAAATAAAATCTTCTTAAAAAATAAATGATAAGAATCTTAGGAACATCTCAATAGATACAAAAAAAGTCAATTAAAATTCAAAACAATTTCATTATAAAAAATCTCAAACTAGGTATAAAAGGAATGTACCTCAACTAAACAAAGGTCAAAAGACCACAAACTAACATCATACTTAATGGCAAAAATTTGAAAGTTTCCTCTAGGATCAGGAACAAGTCAACAATACCCACTCTCATCACTTCTATTCATATAGTATTAGAAGAACTGGCCATAACTATTAGGTAAAGAAAAAGAAAGAAAATGCTTTCAAATTATAAAGGAAGAAGCGATTTTTTTTTTCTTTTTGTATGTAACATGATCTTATACATAGAAAACCTAGAGAAGCTACCAAAAACCAAAACCAAAAACAAACCTTTGGAACTAATCAACAAATTCCGTAAAGTTGCAGGATATAATATCAGTATACAAAAATCAGGGGCAATTCTATAGACTGACAATGAACTATCTGAAAAGGAGATTAAGAAAGCAATGTCATTTATAATATCATCAAAAGAACAGAATACTTGGGAATACACTTAACCAAGGACATGAAAGACATACGCTGAAAATCACACTGATGAAAAAAATTATTGATGTTGTATCTGCACTCCCATGTTCACTGCAGTATTATTCATGATAGCCAAGACATAGAAACAACCTAAGTATACATCAGTAGATGAACAGAGAAAGAGCATGTAGTATATATACACAATGGAATATTATGCAGCCATCAAAAGGAATGAGATCTTGCCATTTGCAACGACTTGGATGGAACTGGAGGGTGTTATGCTGAGTGAAATAAGTCAATCAGAGAAAGACATGTATCATATGACCTCACTGATATGAGGAATTCTTAATCTCAGGAAACAAACTGAGTGTTGCTGAGTGGTGGGGGTGGGAGGGATGGGGTGGCTGGTTGATAGACATTGGGTAGGTTATGTGCTTTGGTGAGCGCTGTGAATTGTGCAAGACTGTTGAATCACAGATCTGTAATTCTGAAACAAATAATGCAAGATATGTGAAGAAAAAAGAAAAAGAAGAAGATAGGAGGGGAAGAATGAAGGGGAGTAAGTCGGAGGGGGAGACAAACCATGAGAGATGATGGACTCTGAAAAACAAACTGAGGGTTCTAGAGGGGAGGGGGTGGGGCGATGGGTTAGCCTGGTGATGGGTATTAAGGAGGGCACGTTTTGTGTGGAGCACTGGGTGTTATGCACAAACAATGAATCATGGAACACTACATCAAGAACTAATGATGTAATGTATGGTGATTAACATAACAATAAAAAATTTAAAAAAAAAGGAAAGAAATCCTGCCATTTGTGACATCATGTATGAACTTTGTAAATGCTAAGTGAAATAAGTCAGACAGGGAAAGACAAATACTGTAATATCTCACCTCTATATGGAATCTAAAAAAGCTGGACTAGAAATAGAATAGGATGGTGGCTGCCAAGGACCAGCTATTCAAGAGTATAAAGTTTCAGTCTACAACATGATTAAGTTCTAGAGGTCTGATAACACATTGTGCCTATAGTTAACCATATGGAATTGTACACGTAAATATTTAAGAGGGAAAATCTTACATTGTGTTCTTACCATTCACATAAAAGGTATAGTCAGACGCTCAAATGCTTTCCCATTTTCCCCTATTTGCACAAATGAAAAGTGTTATTTATTTTAAAAAGGAATGCATTAAAATATTATAGTTCACAAAATATTATAGTTCAGTAACACCATCTGGATGAAATACAAGACTCACTGTTCTTATTCAACCTGTTTTAAAGATACAGGCAATACAAGGTCTCAGCAATAATTATTGAAACAAATGAATGATATTTGTGCCATGGAATTACCAGATCACTAAAAGGGATCATGGTTATACTGCAGTTAAAGGTCAATTACAGTACTAGGGTGGTTGCACTACATTTATGTCAAATTATAACAGGCAATCAGGAAGGTCAACCTTGATGAGGACTGGCACAGAGAGAGATTAGCAATGACATTTCATATGGGCTTGACTCAAACAGCTCCCATTTAAGGTCAATGTTGCTAGAATTTGCAAAAATGAGCTAGGATAATAAGTGGAATTTGTAACTAGAAGTCCTAATAGCCATAATTCCATTGTTTCCATCTTAGCTTTGTATCACAGCAAAGAACATATCTCAGATTTGATGGATGAAGACAGCTTTATAAATATTGAGATAAATTTCTCCTTATACAGAATACTGGGAATATTTAATAGAAAGTAAGAAATAATAACTTTAAAAATGTTTATAAAATATGTCCATCTCCCACATATGACCTTCATTAAAATATTAAGAGA
Organism: Callorhinus ursinus; assembly: GCF_003265705.2. Classification (NCBI taxonomy): domain Eukaryota; kingdom Metazoa; phylum Chordata; class Mammalia; order Carnivora; family Otariidae; genus Callorhinus; species Callorhinus ursinus. The sequence goes on along the minus strand of NW_027397063.1, from coordinate 13,716,315 downwards.
TAATATGACATATTACACATATAAGTGTGTTTGACACCCATACATGCAAATGTGATATCATATATAATGATTAAAATTAATTTAATTTTTAAATATTTAAAATTCTAAAATATTGACATGTATTTTATCTACTATTTAAAATTCTTGAAACCATTAACTCTGGCAAGTTCTATACACATTAGTGCTGTAATATCTAGGACACTACATAGGAAACTTTACAAAATGCTTATGACCAAAGTGTGGCTGGAGTATTAGTATGTTATAAAGTTTCACAAGTGATTCTCATATGGCACCAACCTTGAGAACCAATGTTCTACAACAATATAGAAACCACTTTGAGGAACACAGAATAAAGAGCTACCAATTTTTCTCTTGAGAATCACTCTCCTAATTATTTCTCCATTCCAAATGAGATTGTGGGTTTAATATAAATGTGTGTCAAATTAGTGTGCATGTATCACCATTTTATATAATAAATGTGTTATATAAGCTTACATCATATTTGGAGGCAGCAGAGTGATCAATGTAAAATGAGATTAGTCTTTAAAGATTTACTGAACTATACAAAAGCAACTTTTCTCATGGAGAAATAGGTTATATATACATGCAAACCCTGCATACTTCACTTTACTCTTACACATTTCCCAGAACAAACTGTATTACTTTCTGTGGTTCAAATATAGCAAAATGAATAGAGACCTAGAAAAAACACTCTTCATGTTTTTTTCTTTGTAAAATAGTCAATTGTCCTTCATACTGTCGAATTTGCATTATGCTCCACAGCAACTTATTTTATCCAATAGAGATAAATAAATTTATAGTTCATTTAATTAATGTTCATTTATTAAATGGGTGCTCATGAATTTTTGTATTTTAATATTTTAACTATGAAATTTATATGTTAGTCATGGGGAAATAATGCAACTTTTATCTCTATAAGCCACATCATACCAGATATACATTGAAATACTCTGTTTTTGGTTCTTAAATTTACTCTACTAACATTTATTGAGAGACAAAAAAATAAAAATGATAAGTTTTCACAGGATATAAATCCAGAAGTTTTGTAGTTGACTACATGGGGATGGATATTCAGAGGACTGCTCCAGAAATAATCACTCTAAATAATTTTGGATCTATAAATAATTGTAAGGCTGCTAACACTATTAACAGAGACAGGTAATGTCAAAAGAGGAACATTTACCAGGAAAAAAACACATGTTCTTTTGGAAAATAATTATACACTTAGTCTATCTCCTTATTTTACAAGAAGTGAGCTGAAATCAACTACAAGAATCAACTTTTTAACCTTTGTTATATAATAGAAAGTTATGAAATCTCTTTTCAATGACTTTTACATCACTTTTTACAGAAACTTTATACAAAAGTTTTCTATAAATACGTATTTTAAAACACTTCTGTCTCTTAATTTTGTATGTTGGAATTTGGTAGTTTTTCATATTCACTGAGACAAATACTCTTGTGTTTTAATTTCATGTCAATTTATATGATTTTATATTAAATTATGACTATTTTAAATAAAAAAAAACATGAATGAATTATTCAGAAAGTGGGGCATAATGGCAGATGTGAATTACCAAATTATATTCCATCTAACAATTGTCATGTGGAATGTTTTAAATTAATTTTTGCCCTAAATCCAGTTTATCCTGAGCACATAACTAGATTTTTTTTAAGATTTTATTTATTTATTTGTCAGTGATAGAGAGAGAGAGAAAGAGAAAGGGAGAGAAAGCACAACCAGGGGTGAAGCTATAGAGGAAGAGGGAGAAGCAGGCTCCCCACTGAGCAAGGAGCCTGATGCTAGTTAGTCTGGATCCCAGGATCCTAGGATAATGACCTGAGCCAAAGGCAGACTCTTAACCAACTGAGCCACCCAGGTGCCCCAGATAACTAGATTTTGATATGGAAATAAAATACATGCCATTTCAAAAACATATTGCTTTTGGAACGCAGGTATAACTTTTCGTGATATTTGTTAAAACACTTCAAAACCAATTTATTTATATAAATCCTTCTTAATTAAGATGATTTTAAGTTAAATAGAAGACATGTGTGCAATTTATCAGTTTAATAATTATTAGAATGCCAATACTAGCTTAACTCATTTGAAAAATTATGCCTATGCCCATAATTAGGTAGGTTTCATTTGGATTCTGTATTTTATGTAATGATTCATATAACTACTTATCTGAGAATATCACAAACTGTCAAAACTTGATGGCAAATACTGTCAAAATTTTTGCCTTTTGCAAAGCAGAAGAAATATTTGCAGTATTGTAATGAACAATGAACAAATTCTAGAAATGAAACTTTAAACAGTTAACATATAATATAAAACATTTAAAGTTAAAATATCTTAATAGAATAAATATTTCAATAAAATTAATAGTTTGATATTTTAGTATTTTGATGTTAATAAAAATAAAATATTTTAATTGTGTAAATGAACAAAATATGTGTAGAATGTACAAATGAAAAACTAGAACATACTGATGAAGAAATTAATGAAGAGCTATATAATTGGAGAAAGACTCTTTTCATAAAGGAAAAAACTTAGTATTAAGATTCCAATTGTTCCTAATAGAAGCACCCTTCATAAAGATGTAAATAAAATATATTTTATGTTAATAATCTTACTATAAATTTTTAGTCTTGAACTCTGAGACAAGAAATTTCTATTAAGCCACTCACTTTGTGTTATTTGTTTACAGCACCATTAACAAACTAAGACACTAACTTAACATAGAAAGATACATGTGAAGAAAGAAAATGCACTGCATGCTTGGTGGTGAAAGAATGAATGCTTCTTTGTTAAGACTGAGAATCAGATTAAGATGTCCTACTCTATCACCACTGCTATTTAAAATTTTTTTCCAGAAGTGATAGCTAGGTCAATAGGCGAGAAAAAGAAAGAATGGTCATTCTGATTTAAAAAAAAAAAAGAAATGAAACCTTCATTTTTCATAAACAGCATGATTGCCTACACAAAAAATCCCTAAGAATCTACAAAAGAACAGCTGGAACTATTAAGCAAGTTTAGTTAGATCATAAGATAGAAGATAAATACATAAAAGTCAATCACTTGTCTATGTACTAACAATGAACAACTGCAATGGGAAATTAAGGAAACAATACCATTTATATAAAAGCACCAAAGAAAGTATATGGTGTAAATCAACAAAATATGTGTAGAATGTGCATATGGAAAACTAGAAAACACTGATGAAGAAATTAAAGAAGAGGTATATAATTGGAGAGAGACTTTGTTTGCATAGAGGAAAGAACTTATTATCAAGATTCCAATTATTCCTAATTTTATCTATAGATTCAATGTAATTTCAAAATCCCAGGAAGTTTCTGTCTATATTGGCAAACCGTCTGTAAAATTTATATGGAAAACTAAGGTGCTGGAATGGCTAAAGCAAAAGAAAATTTTTAAAGCTTCATGTGAAAGAAAGAAATCAAAGGGAAAGGGCTCACAATAACCTGATTCAATAAAGCTACACTAATCAATAGAGTGTGGTGTTAGCAAAAGAATAGACACATTAATAGAACAAGACAGCACAAAAAATAGGCCAATACAAATAAAATGAATGGATTTTTGACCAAGGCGCAAAGACAATTCATTGTAAGAAGATAGCCTTTTTAATAAATGATGCTAGAAAAATTTGATGTCCATATGCACAACAAACAACAACAACAACAAAAACTTAAAACTTGCATCTTACACAAAATTTAACTCAAACTGGATCACAGACATAAATGTAAATTCAAAACTACAAGATTTCTAGAAAACAATTACAATTGAGTAATATGGGGGTCTGGCGATGAGTTTTCAGATACAACATCAGATTCATAGTCTGAAAGGAAAAACTGATAAACTTTATGAAGTTAAAATTTTGGCTCTGTGAGAGACACTATATTAGAGTTCTTAAGAAAAAAAGGCTGTGCTATTCCTTACAGATTAAATATGTGTGTTAGAAAAGCTTCATTCAGACATGAGTTATAATGCTGTTGGCTTTGAGTTCGATGTCAATAAATCATACACACACATAGTGTCTATAAACAGAAACACACATTTGGAAAGGTTATGAAAAGATAGGCTGAAAAAAAAATCATGACCAAAATACTGTAGAAAACTCACCTTTTATTCCTACTATAAACAATGGTTCAGTATTCAAAAATTCAGTGTTCACATTAACTTTCCTCAATATAACCACTGTGAATAAAGAGAATGGACTGTATAGGGCACTGTATTATGGATCTGTGATGCTTGGTATTTATCAAAACCCTTAGAACTTTCAGCATATGTTTTTAAAAATCTAGGATGTAGAAGGATCTCAGCAGAATGCAGACTGTATAACAGAAGCTAATTTTATTACAAATACATGTCTACCTCATTGAAAGCGATGGGGCAAAACTGTGCTTACCTAATCAACTTTGCAAAACATTGTTTACTTTAATACAAATAAATCAAAAGGACCTATACACAGCTGTATTCTAGTTGGTAGTCTTGTTTCACAGGAGTAAGTTGCAGTAATTCTAAGGTGCCTGTACATATAGAGGTAGGATTGAAAAATAAGTAAATGGATGGTAAATGGTGGGAGCTAGGTTTTCCTGTGTTGACAGGTTGATTTAGGCAAGCAATGGGGGAAGAATAGGATGATCAGGATTAGATTCAAAGGGCAAACTTCCTCCGACAGAGTTAAAATATTTTAGCTTTATAACAAGATTAAGCATTAAAAAAAGCAAGTAGCTTAGAACCCAAGCTATGCCTTATTACGAATAACAGAATTTTAAATACCCATTGTACAGCTAAGATGGCCTCTACATAAAGCATTAAGATTTCGCCGAGCTCTGCTCTAGACTACTGAAATTCTGGCATCTCTTGTTTTATAAATCATTTGTGGCAGATCAAACTCACTCATCCTTGTTTGAAATTAAATGTATGTAAAATAAATTATATAATGCTAGATGACTTTACATTTAGTTGAATATTTTAGGTAGGGTTAATTTCTAGTTGTTTTTTTTTTTTCAGTGCACGTTTAAACTCTCGTTTTTAGTTTGTTTTTCTTTTTAAATTTTATTTATTTATTTGACAGAGAGAGACACAGCAAAAGAGGGAACACAAGCAGGGGGAGTGGGAGAGGGAGAAGCTGGCTTCCTGCGGAGCAGGGAGCCCAACGCGAGGCTCGGTCCCAGGACCCTGGGATCATGACCTGAGCCACCCAGGCGCTCTTCTCATTTTTAGTTTTAGTGCTAATGTTTCCTAACCCAACATACCATGTTTATTGTGCGAAGGTGAATGTTCTATATCTCAATAGGTACTGACAAGGGACTTAATTATCACTGCAACCTGGATTACTTTAATTCCATTCAAATGAGCATTGACTGGCATCAGCATTATAATTAGGACATTTCTCAAAATGGACTCAGCATCAAATATTCCCTTTGTTTATTTGCCCTATATTTAAGCTTCTTATAGAATTAGACAAATTAAAATATAAAATAATAAGTAGTCCTTTCCATAAAGGTAGACATTTTCATAATCTTTATCCTCTGGTAAATAACAAATTATAAGTAAGAAAATTCAAAAGAGTTATATAATTTTTTAAACAGAGTCGATCAATAACTGATTTGCCTAAGAGGTGATCAACAATTGATTACCACTTTTGTGTAAACCAGTGGATCATTTTATTAGCAATAATGTTTTTTTGAATATGATAAAATAATAATAGCAGCTATAGATTTGGAAGTTCAGTTCGACATCTTACCATCAAAGTAAATTTCCATCAGTCATGTTCTGACTGTGCAGATTATAACAGAAGTACAAGAATAAGCTAGGCATAAAAGGTCAAAAATACATCTAAACCAGTAGGATTAAAAGATAACTCACCGTCTACCTTCCCAGACTTGTTTTGTTCCTTAAATTAGCAGGTCATTAGGAAAAAATGTCTTTGGTAGTGCGAAACATACAAATATAAGAAATGTTAATAAAACATTGTATCTTGGCTCCATCTAACCCACTTCTCTATCTCTGACATTTTTTCTAGGGATTTGTTGACAAATGTGGCAAAAGTTCCCAGATACCACTATACACCCAATGATGATTATGGCTCAGTAAATTTAATTTTCTCTCAATTATTATGAACTGTAATACTTATTGTGCTGTGTTGCTGCATACATACATCTCTCTGCCCTCCTATTCAATAGTATTTTACCATGTATTACTTCCTTTTGCTTGGGTCATCTATTTAGGCCAACTAATTGTAAGAGGCAGTGGTGTGAGTCACTGCCACACAGGAGAATTTGATTGCCAATAGACAAACCTAGTGAGATCTCTTTTCCTCTGCCACAGTGACAGAAAAATATCAATTGAGTGACTTTTCTATGAGAGTCGGTCCCTGGAGTGAGGATACATGGGATATGTAGTTTGTCCAAAATAGACATATAATAAATAAGAAATTCATCTTTGTTGTTTACAGTCATTTTAGTTCTAGAGTTGTATTTTTACCCCACTGTGGTTGAATCTGATACCTGAAATAATTTAACAACCCTTTGTAGAGGATCAGCCATCTCTATGCCTAGCATTGTTCTAGGCACAGTGAATACACTGGTGAACAAAGCTGATAAACTTCATGCCACAGTGGTTAAGTCCATAAACAGAAAAATAAACAATTTCATATTATTTTAATGATGTGTAAATACTATGAAGTAATTACAATAGAGTAATTGTAAGGAACAAATAAGTATCTGAAAAAGTGACACTTGAATGGAAAAGAAAGAAAAAGAAGTAAAATATGAAAAATTGGAGAAAGTCTATTTTAGGTATAGGAAAACAATTTCCTACGGTAGAAACCATCATGGTAAATCTGAAGATACAGAACAAAATCCCATACACCTGAGGATGCCAGAGAGAGAGAAGTATGAAATTAGACTGGAGAGACAGATGGAATCAGTTGGTGTAAGACCATGTAAAGCACGGAAGATGCTTGCAATAACAATTTATTGAAATGTTACAATGGGTCAGGGAGTGATCTTATCTAATCTACATTTTGAGATTATCTCCTGCATTGTAGAACATTAATCCTGGTCAGGCAAAAATGGAAGGAAGAAAGTCACTTAAGTCCCTACAGCAGGGTGCAATGTGTAAGAGGCTATTGACAGTGAATAGCTTCTTATGATGGGAAATAGTGAAAAAGGAAAGAATGTGAGCTGCTTTTGGAAGTAATCCAGAAAGCACATGCCATTGTTTGTGATAAGTAGCATTCAGGGACAGAGATAGAAGGATCAATCTTAGGGTTTGGGCCTAAGCAAATGTATGTATGGTGGTGTAATTATAGAGAATGGGGAGTAAGGTGGAGATGTGCTTTCACCATATAGTCACTCTAGAATGATGTTCTTTAAAACTTTGATTATAATAGAGATATACATTTTCAGGGCAGGAAAAATGGTATAACTTCTCTCCTAAGTACATACTACAGGCATTACTTAGCATAATCCATAAAAGGTGTCCCTAGAACACCTCATCCTGCTAGAATATGCCTTCAGTACACTAAGGACTTGACATGAAACTAGCATTTAGATGCATCAACATGATAAAAATGCATTCAAATATTTATTACTAAGATTAATATTAGAATCTGATAACAAACAATATTTTCAATATTACTAAGAATTACTACTATAGTTTGGGGCGACTTCTTTTATATATTTTACTAACCTTTGGATTTCTCTCTTTTTTTAAAGATTTTATTTATTTAATTGAGAGAGAAAGAATGAGAGATAGAGAGCACGAGAGGGAGGAGGGTCAGAGGGAGAAGCAGACTCCCCGCTGAGCAGGGAGCCCGATGTGGGACTTGATCCTGGGACTCCAGGATCATGACCTGAGCTGAAGGCAGTCGCTTAACGAACTGAGCCACCCAGGTGCCCCTAACCTTTGGATTTCTACCATCAGGCAGGGATAATCAGCTTCATATGACAATGGAGAAAACACCATCAAAGAATTTTAAATGAATTGCTAATGTACAACAAGTTGGTAGCAGATATGCTGTAAAAATTCAGAAATAATAACTACTAACCCATTAAGTTCGGTAGAGTAGCATGTTGTATTTCACTAAAATTTCTTCTATAAAATACCATCATATATTGGAGAATAGACAAGGTCAAAATATAAGAAAGATGAGTCTCATTGATTACAAAAGTGTCCCATTTAATTTCTTATTTACAGATAAAACTGTACAGATACTATAGTTCCTGAAGGTAAATAAATATCAAAATCTCAGAGGAGAAAGAAAATGACCAGAAACAAAACACATCATGACAGATGAAGTTTTTTAGAGGATATTCAACAATGTGGCACTCGTTAAGATTTCAATTCCAGTGAAATCAGCCACAGTGTGTCCAAAAATAACTCTAAATTTTGATTGTTTTAAGAGTTAATTTTACCCAGAATAGTGTAGACATAATAAGTTATCTCAATTTATTCACATTTGGGTGAAGGAAGAGGAAGGTTTTGCGTCAGGGAAAGCAAGAGGATGAAATTGTTTCCCATCTATTCCTAATTCCATAAGACAAAGAATTTGGAGATTTTCTCAATCCCAAATTCTGTAAAGCTATTTATTTGCAGGACATGGTTTGTTAAATCACAGTTTAATATATCTGAAGGCTTTAAAATACTATTCCCCAGGAAAATAAGTATATTGCAAATGGTGTCAATACTGGTTGCAGTCATTGAGAAATCATAGTTATCAGAAAAAAGAAATATTACATCACCAGAAGTTTACTCCATATTTGTTTTGTATTTTTGTAAGCAAGACAATATTTTTATCAACATTTTATCAAGCTTATTTAAAATTGTTTTTGTCGGTTACTACCAAAAATTTCTGACTAACATGAATTAATATAGACAAGCATTTTTATTTCCAACAGGGAAAAAGATATTGTCCAGGAAGGAAGCTAAGTATGTTAACATAAACCTCTAGAACTTAATATTAAATATATGACTATAAATAAAATCACTTAAATAAAAGTTTGATTATGTGACCTAGAATCAAGAGAGGCACATTTTACTCCATGATGCACTCTGAATAGTTTTTATGAATATATTGGGGGATCAAATGTTTTTTTTTAATTTCTTTTTTCATGTCATGATATCCAATGATTGAGAAGATCAGTCATTTCTTAACCAAACTGGAGTGGCAACACAGCTATAAATAAAGTGAAAGAGTATGTGTCCATTCTATACCTTGGTCAGTTTATCTAGCTTTGGTAAATTACACTCAATTTTAATGATTCTAGTTTTAATAAAGTTTTAAATCTGGTAGTATCTTGATCATTTAAATTTCCATTATAACCTTTAAAATGAGACCTTAAATCCCCCTCAAAAATAAATAAAAACCTTCTGATGATTTGATATTTTATTGAATCTATAAATCAATAAAATGTTTAAAATGCACAAAGGCCTTTTGAATGACTGCTTAACCATATTGAGTCTTTCAATTCTTTTTTTTTTTTTTTAAGTAAAATCTATGCCTAATAAGGGGTTTGAACTCATGACCCCGGGATCAAGATTCATATGTTCTCCTGACTCTGCCAACCAGGTGCCCCAAATCTTTCAATTCTTGAACATTATTTTTTTAGGCATTTAAAATTTTTCATAGAATTTTCTAATATGTGTTATATTTTCTTATTTGACATAGGAATTATTTACAGTATCTTGCTTAAATAATTTGGTGATTTGCAGTTATCTTTATGTTTCTAATTTAAATCCACTGTGCCCAAAGAATATGCTACATGATGGCAATTTGTTGATGCTTATTTTTTTCTCCACAATCAGTATATGACCAATTATAATAAGGAAAAATTTTATGTAGGGTTTGGGTGTAGTGTTCTCAACATGTATACTAAGTATATTAACTAATCGTGCATTCAAATAATATATGCCATTAATATTTTTTCTGCCTGATTTGTCAATCATTGAAAAAGGTTAGTTAAAATCTTTAATTATGCATGTTGATTTTTAAATATATCTTTTTAATATTGTCAGTGCCTGTGTTCCTTTTAAAAAATTCACACCTATGTTAACAGGACCATAGAATTTTAGAAATGCCATGAACTTTTCTTGATTAAACCCTAAATGAGGGATGCTTACATGGCTCAGTTGGTTAGGCTTCTACCTTTGGCTTAGTCGTGATCCCAGGGTCCTGAGATGGAGTCCTATACCAGGCTCCTTGCTCAGCTGGGAGCCTGCTTCTCCCTCTGCCTGCTACTCCGCCTGCTTGTGCTCTCTCTCTTTCATAAATAAATAAATAAATAAATTAATTAATTAATTAATTAATTAAATCTTTTAAAAAATTAAAAAATGAACCTTGAATCACTATCATTTTCCTCCAAAATACATTTAGTCTTAAGATTTATATGTTTTGTCATTAACAGAGTCATAGAACCCTTCCATTCATTGTTTAAAATACATAAAACTTCACGATTTATATTTTCTTTTTTTTTAAACTGTGGTCTTATATTTCTCTCTTGCAACCAGTACATAGCTGGCTGAATTGTTGTTGTTGTTTTGTTTGTTTTTAACATTTGGAATCCCCTGACTTAAAAAAGAAAGGTCTATCTTTAGATAATCTCAGACTTATAGAGAAAATAGTAATATAGTAGAATGTTGCTATTTGCCTTTCCCCAGTTTCCCATTACCATTCTACATTTCTCAAAAATGGCAAGAGATCCATGTTGCTGAGTAAAATCTCTTCCCTGTTATGAACCTTAGTACCTTAACACATTGTTCCTTCCACAGCCCACCAATGTCCTCAAATATGACATTCCAATATTCCCATTTATGTTTAGTTATTTAAGAAATAACTGTGGTCTTATGCTACCTATCAGAAAAAAGAAAAAATAACTTACTCAAATTTAAACTAATTGATGGGGTGTCTGACTGGGTCAGTCTGTGGAGCATGTGACTCTTGATTTTGGGGTTGTGAGTTTGAGCCCCACCTTGGGTGTAGAGATTACTTAAAAAAAATCTTTAAAAAAAACAGTTGAGGTTCAGGAATCTTTTCATATTATCTATTAATTAACAGTGTAGGGGAAACATCTTAGATTCTTATATATTTCTGAAGTTAATGGATAATAAAATGATACATTATTTCAAATGGTTAAGTACAATTAATATTATTCTTTACAAAGACACCTACTGACTTTGTATTGGTTGGTATATATTGAAGTATTATATCCAACTGTGAGAGTAGACTTACATGTGCTAATTATATTACTCTTTTATTAGGTTTCCCTAGTAATCAATACTTGGATATGAAACATAGACTGACAAGGATAGGGGTGGTTTTGTAACCACTGAACTAATCAACCTCATTTAGTTTCCATAGCAATCATTAAGTAGGCTTCCTTGTAAACAGAACAATTATTCTTGATTTAATAAGATTTTGGGGGTGTTACAAACATCCCCCATGTGCTCAATCTCACCATTGTCTTCTTTGCTTTCTACAGGGTGCCTGAAATTTCATAGAAAAGTTTTATTCATTTAGATTTAGTATATTATCGTTTTAATGTGAGGATGCCACATAAAATAAAAAAAAAAAGTTATCACCAAAACCATTTAGTTTGAGGAACAAGATGAATGGTAAAGAGTTTTGTGTCAAAAAGATAGGACAAAAAAGATAGAGGAAAAGTTTGAAAGCTAGGTGAAAGCAGAATTAATAAAGGAGACTGGAGGTTCTGAAGCAGATCTTCGTCATTGTCAAAAGAGACAGCAACTTGGGTCTTCTTGGCAAATCCGTGTGTCCCAAGCTAAATTTCCAGGGGTTCTAACAAACTTAAGTTGCTTGGGATGATAGATGTAAAATGTTAACAAGAAATCCACAGCATAGAGATAGATAAAACATTTCCTGCCAATGAATTTCGAACGAAATGAAAATTATTTTATAACAAGCACAAAAATTTGGTTACAAATTATTGATGTTATTGATGTCTCCAGAGGTGGTGAACATATGCTGGAATAGTGAATTTGCTAAATCAAGGAAGCATTAATTATGAGAAGGGGAAGGGGAATTAAGAGAAACTGACAATGCAAAGATCCCTAGCCTGAAAGTTTAAACAACTCTTTAATCTTGAAATTGTTCTATGTTGCATTTCTACTTTTTATTCTAAATTGGTATACTGTTGTTATTAGCTATACTTAAGATTTACAAGACCTTATAATTTGTACTGTGTGAGGATTTTTGCACGTGGAGAAATGTATGCTCCAAATTATTATTTTTTTTTAAATTGTAAATGCACCATATGTCTCTACGAACAGCTTTAGTAGCTAAATCTCTGCTTTAAAAAGATGGCTTTTGATATTCTTTAATGCCAATTACTAAGCCATTTGCTTTCTCAGCTGGCTTTTTTCCCCCTTTTCTGTTAAATCACAATTAGTTGTGCCACACTGTGATCTTTTCATTAACACTTTAGGCACATGTAATTAACATATTTATTGCTTTTTATCTAATTGTTTATTCAAAAAGATTAACACTTTGCCATCTATTCTGTTGTAGTAACCAATGACTGTTAAGCCTGAGTCTTTCGACTTTCTTTAAGATACCAGCTTATCTGGGTACAAGCAAGATGCCAAATTTGATTTGTAGCTCTATGGAATTTACCAAGGCTTGATATATATAAGAATATAATTCATAAAATTTTGATTTGTACATCTAGATCTAGATAAAGTATATAAATAGGCAAGTAGATATAGATAGCTATCCATCCATCCACCCTTCCTTTTACTGCATTGTTTTATTCAAAAACTTAGCTGCCTATGGCTTCATGTTACAAAGGAAATTGCTAAGAAAAGGAAAAGTTTGGGTAAAATTTGAACATATCTTTATGTCACATATTTGTAATCAATATTAGCAAATACTAAGCTTTGAGGAATTATACAAGTTAGATTTTGCTTAAAAGATTATTTCATATGCCCGCTTGACACAGGAAGCTTTGTTTACACATGAACATATATGGAGAGCCGTCAGAACTAGATGCTCTGACAAGTATGTGTTCATAAACATTTGAGTGTATTTGTTAGAAATTCAGTATACTTTTATGATAAAGAAAATTGCATGAAGTAATATCTCAGTTTGCTTAAATTTAAGGACATACAAATAAAATTTTAATTAGTACTATGTGGAATTTTTATGTATCTAGCATTGATACCGAAGACCTTAACCATACTATGTTATGCATACCTTTCCCAGTAACAGTTTTTGTTATTGTTTTTGCTAGAAACTTTATTTTTAAAAAATATTTTATTTATTTATTTGACAGAGAGAAACACAGCAAGAGAAGGAACACAAGCAGGGGGAGTGGGAGAGGGAGAAGAAGGCTTCCCTCCCCGAGCAGGGCACCTGGTGCGGGACGTGATCCCAGGACCCTGGGACCATGATCTGAGCTGAAGGTAGATGCTTAAGGACTGAGCCACCCAGGCACCCCAACTAGAAAACTTTATTTACAGTTTGCTTTCTACAATTGTTCAAGAAACAGACCAATGTGGATGCAACAATGCGAGGAAAGGGAATCATCTGCAAAATGACTGAGAGGAATTGTTTCTATTTAAAGAAATCTTTCAAAGAATGAATGCCATAGAGATAATTTTATTTTAAATTAAAGGATGTTTTTATCATTCTTTCTTGGATTAAAATAGATTGACCTTCAGCTCTCTTTCTGGCTATCCTCAATTCACAGTGACAAGAGAACAGAAAGAGATGAGAAGAAGAATTAGGTGTAGGCTATATTATACTTTTAATATAGCAAGACTTTTCTAAGAAAAAATTAACCTCCATTTCAATGAAATGGTAGTCTTTGAGATTAGTTGTATTACCCTAGCAAATAATAGCTCCAAGAGATCATAGATATAAAGTATTCACCTTTGTTTCCCTGTAGCAACTACATCATCTGGCATATTCCAATTTCAGTAAATTTTCATATGACATCATCTAGAATCAAAAATCTGTGTGTGTATGTATGTGTGTGTAGTGAAGGAAGATTAAAAAAACCTGGGGGGTAAAGTCTTCCACTTCTCTATTTCTGGCTCAGATAAATAATAAAGTAGAAATTTTTAAGAATTATATACGCATTAGATAATTTTATCTCTAAAATGTTCTTTGTGATTTTCTAAATTGGCTAAGAAACGATATGAAAGAAGATAAGAACATTTCAGTGTTGAATATTGTCATTGCCTTTCTCTTTCTAAAAAATTTAAGCTATTTTCTTTTGAGGATTTAGTCAGAGAATTATTCTGGATTGGAATTTTACTAGGGATTTCAGAAAGCTTTTTATTATAAGATGTCAGAGGACAAATATTGTTTCCCAAATCTGTACTTTATGAAAAACATAAGGATTCTGGAAGATTAAAAATTACTCTTTCACAACCACGGAGAACATTATATAGAGAGAGTTTAGCCTTGTAGTAGGAAGAAACCTAGCGCAAAAGTTCAGCTTCATCAAACTGAGGGTGCTTATCTGATACACAGAATGGTTCAAGCTTTGAGACCTAGGTACACGCTCCTAGTTCCCACATAGGACAAGCAAAACAATCAGACTTGGGATCAGAATTGGCTATTTGCCAACTCTGGGTTGAAGTGAGATTATGTTCCCTGAGAAAGAATGTTCAGGAGAGATGGGGAGAATCTTCTATTTTTGAAGCATTAGTTTATTTTTTGTTTTATATTGCCTGGTATTGATGAGTTCTTACTTTGGACGAATCATTTTAGTGGACAAAGTAGAACTTTACAACTGTGGATAAATTTAGCACACAGAAAGGGAAAAAATGTATTTGTGAATATCCTACCTAGAAAGAACCAATGGCTTTCTGATTTCAAATATACTGGGTAGGAGTATGATGAAGGATTATTTCACCTCTTTACTTTTTATGAATGAATATATTTTAGGAAATAGAAAAATAGATTCCAGCAGTATGTAACCTTGACTCTCCTTTTTCTCTATCCTCCTTTCTCTCTATATATATCATAATATCCTAGTCTCAACAAAAGTAGTTTCAATAAATCTTTTCACCAAATTATTTATAGAAAAGTGACCACTTGCATTGTGCCCTTCATAAAAGAGACGGATTCACAGAGGAATTTCTCTATGAGGAATTTAGAGGTTTAGCACATAAACCTTTAAAATAGATCTTTTTGTGTGTGTGTGTGTGTGTGTGTGTGTGTGCTGAGTGATGTTATTAAACAAGTAACAGCCAGGATGGACCACACACCATCCAAAGAGACCCTGAAAAATATTCTCAGTGGTTTTCTTGTAAGTGATCCTTGTATGGTTTCTGCATTTAAAGTTCAGGAAAGCACATGAAAAAATGTGTTAGAGTGAAATTAACAAGAATGGTCATGTCTTAGCAAACTATATCATACTATATTCTGCAACTATACTTTTTCCGTAACAGAGAGATTGATGGAGTGGGTTCAACTCAAGAAAAATATGTGCTTGTGTGTGAGAGACAGGGAGAGACAAATGTCGGGAGAGAGAGGAGGGGAGGGCAGTTGCATCTTCAGAAGTAGTAATATGAACCTCATTCACTGTGACATAATCATCTTCTATGAGCTCCCCTCTAGCTGAAGATTTTAGTATCCATAAAATTTTACACCATATCTGGTATATTAAAATGCTATTGATTTTAGTATATTTTAAAACACATTTTCCCTTCCTACTATCTTCTTCTTTAACATTAATGTATTATTTGTAAAAAAAAAAATATCTCTCATTAAATCACTTTACATTTACTTTTTCTCAATTGACCCTGTTATTTTTCACATCAACAACTATAATCTCAACAAGTTATCATAATTTTTTGTCTTCTTGAAGTATTTGTATCTTATCTCGATTAATTGGACAATATAACTTATTAAAAAAGAAATTATGCCTTATGTTTTGAAATGGAAACAAAGAGATTTACCCTATCTACTCTTTCCTTTAACCTTAATCTGACTCATCTGAAAATCTGCATCTAAACAACTTGTCAACTCACATGGCTTCTGTGAAAAGATTGACAATATCAGTAGTGACAGGTTCTGAAGAACCCATGTAATATTCTAATACCCATGTAAGACAGGAATCGAGTGAGCAGGTGGTAAGACACAACTGCTAAATGTGCATCTTAAATTTATTAAGAACATCTGAGGGTGGGGAGGAACCAAGAGAAAAATTATAGATGTTAAACAAAAATAAAAGCAAGGTCACCAGGGGCGCCTGGGTGGCTCAGTCGTTAAGGGTCTGCCTTTAGCTCAGGTCATGATCCCAGGGTCCTGGGATCGAGCCCCACATCCGGCTTCCTGCTCCGGGGGACGCCTGTTTCTCCCTCTCCCACTCTCTCTGCTTGTGTTCCCTCTCTCACTGTGTGTCTCTTTCTGTCAAGTAAATAAATAAAATCTTTAAAAAATAAAAAGCAAGGTCACCAGGTGTACCTCTTCTCAAAGATCAAAACTACTTTTACTGTGTTATACAAAAAATTTACTGTAATTAATCAAAGAGATCTTATTAAATCATTTTTAAAATGTAGTAATTGAGTATGGTAACTAACTGGAATTTAAGGAAAAACTTGAAAAAAATGAAAATAAATAAATGTAGTAATTGCAAATACAATTGTGTCGAGTGTCCCCATTAAAATATATAGATACAAAAGGTAATTTTATATGTTCATTATTTTTAGAGTTGGATATCTCCAGCTTTTACAATTCATTTATTCAAAACACTGAAGTCCGTTAATTGTCTATTTTAACTCAAAACTCAAAATAATTGTGGCACCTATGTATCACGGATAAGCCACATAATAGCATTGTATTATAGGTTAAAATCAAGTCACTGGAATTTTTTACATGCCAGTTTTCCACACAATAATGGTCATTATCACTAAGTACTATGGCTAAAGTTGTTTAGGTTAAATCTCACTAAGTTGGTAAGGGATGAGTTAACTTAATGTTCTGTAATACAACTCCACTCAAGGAGGATACTGATATTTATTTGATAGGGTTCTTGGGAGCATTACAGTGAAAAGCATGCAAAGAGCTTACTTTTTACCACTCATTCCACTAAGAGTAAAAATACTGGTTAAACAAATTAGCTGTATTGATCAGCTAAATTATGTATTTAAAACTGTCCTCAGATTCTACATTTGAATAGTTGCAGGTTATCTGAGCGGTTCTTTTCTATTTATTTTTGTACATATAAATTTGTTTTTATTGAATACTTAAACATAAATTCTTGCCCAACCTGAATATTGTTATCTCTGCTACAGATATTCTGAAATAATTAAAGTCTGTTATTTGATTACACATGTTCTTGATGTATCCTGCTCCAATATTTTGTCTGTTTATGCCTGGGTCATTTTTTAAATCTTATTTTGAAACAATTATGTACTTACTGAAGAGAAATTGCAAGAATATTAAAAAAGAGCTCCTTTTTTTTAAGATCTTATTTATTTATCTGACAGAGAGCCACAGCGAGAGAGGGAACACAAGCAGGGGGAGTGGGAGAGGGAGAAACAGGCCTCCAGCGGAGCAGGGAGCCCGATGCAGGACTCGATCCCAGGACTCTCGGATCATGACCTGAGCTGAAGGCAGATGCTTAACGACTGAGCCACCCAGGTGCCCCTAAATAAGAGCTCTTACATAATCCTCACTTTCAGATCCCACTTAGGTTTTGTAAGTTGCCCTAATGGTGAAAAAAGATCCATGGCAAAAAAACAAAATGAGGTCCAATCCTGGATTATGTGCTGTTCTCAGTTGTATTTCTCTAATCTCTTTCAATCTGGAACAATTCCTCAGTCTTTTCTTGACCTCCATGACCCCAACATGATGATTACATACTAGATTAACCAGGATTCAACCTACATGGACACATCAGAGTCACCCAAAGTCTATAGTTTACCTTAGATTTCACTCTTGGTGCTCTAAGTTTTATGGGTTTGAACAATGGTGTAATGACACATACACATCATTATAATATTGTGTAGAGTATTTCCACTGCCCTACAAATCTTCTATGCTCTGCCTTTTCATTTCATCTCTACTCATCCCTGACATCCCTCTCCTGGTAACCACAGATCTTACTACTGTCTTGCCTTTTTAGAATATCTTATAGTTGGAATCATACAGCATGCAGCCTTTATAGATTGGCTTCTTTAATTTAGTAATATGATTTGTGATTCTTTCATGTATTTTCATAGCTTAACAGTTCATTTTTTGTTTTTCTTTTAATGCTGAATAATAGTCCAATTTCAAAATATATTCTATCCATTCACCAACTGCAGGATATCTGGTGCTCCCACATTGTGGCAATTACTAATAAAGTCCCTATAAACATCCAATGGGCATGTTAGGGCATGAATTTTCAAATGCTTTGGGTAAATAACAAGGACCATGATTATCAGAACATTTGATAAGAGTATGTTTAGTTTTATAAGAAACTGCTAAACTGTCTTTCACAGTGGAAGTGAATTAGTAAGAGTTCCTGTTGCTTCACATCCACATCAGCATTTGATATTGTCAGTGTTCTGCATTTGGGCCATTCTAATACTTGTGAAGTGTTATCTCACTATTGTTTTAATTTATATTTCCCTGATGAGCTATGATGTGGAACATCTTTTCATATGATTATTTTCCATCTGCATATTCTCTTTGATGAGCTAAGGTCTTTGGCCCAATTTTTTTTTTAATTATTTGTTTTCTTATTGCTTAGATTCAAAAGTTCTTTCTATATGTTGGATAAATCTTTTATACGATGTGACTTTTCCAAGTATTTTTTCCCAGTCTATGGCTTGTCTTCTAACTCTTTTGGTATTGTCTTTTGCAGAAGTTGTAATTTATTTTTTAAAGATTTATTTTAGTCTTTTTAAAGATTATTATTTATTTTAGAGACTGAGTGTGTGTGCTGGTGGGAGGAGGGGCAGAGGGAGTGGGAGAGAGGAAGCAGACTCCTCAATGAGCACAAAGCCCGGTTTGGGGCTCAACCTCAGGACTGTGAGATCATGACCTGAGCCAAAATCAAGAGTCAGATGCTCAACTGACTGAACCACCCAGGAGCCCCCAGAAGTTTTTAACTTTAATAAAGTTCAACTTATCAATTACTTACTTTATAGATCATATTTTGGTGCTGTAACCAAAAGGTGATGACCAAACAGAAAGTCATGTCAATTTTCTCCTGTTACCTTCTAGGCATTTTATAGTTCTGCTTTTTACACTTAGGTCTCTGATTCATTTTGAATTAATTTTTGTGAAGGGTATAGGGTCTAGCCTAATCCAACCTGCAAATATATGCTAGTATACCAGTCTATTCCAAAATATATGTTAACATCATTATTTTAAATGGAGGTAATTCAATATAAAATTAAATATTTATCACCATTCTTGTAGAGAGAAAATGCAAAGACTATAAGACACCAATTTAAATAACATCTAGGTAATGATTTCTACACGACAATACAGAGCAATCAATTATACTTCCTTCTAACACACAAAGATATCCATAAGGCATTCTCAAATGTATCATTAATTCAAGAAACAGAGAGTAAAAAAAATTGTTTTTTAAATGTATCTACTTGGGTATATATAGAAAAATATCTGAAGGGTATTCTTTTAAGTTATTTCTGAATAATTGTTATATGGGCTTTTCCTTTTTAATTTCCAATTTTTCATAAGATAAATAATTATACAATTTTATTAAAAAAAGAAATTTCAAACAATTTTTTTTTCAAATTTTAAAATAGTTGTTTTGGAGAGGATATAATTACTTATTATAGCCTATGTAGCTTGGGAAGCCAGGGGAAATATAACTATCTAAAGAAAACATTAAAACCTCTAACTGTTGCTCTTTCTATAGCTGTTCTGGAATTTAAATTTTCTTCTCATGTTATCTGACTTTAAGAAATAGGTTTAGAATGAACATTGGTCTCTTGCAGCTAAGGAACCAGGAGATATGTATACATGTTATAGATAATTCTGGCAATGATTGGGAGGAGATTTTCTCCTAGTTATTCCTAAACTGTGACACCATACGTCTAGATATCAGGTGAGCCCTGGTGAGGTATAATAAGAAGTTGTCACTTTCTGCCACACCTGCCTCTTACATTTTCAGTCTCAGGAAATGAGCAAAACTCTGAAGTTCAGGAGAAATGTAGGAAATAATGAAAGAAAAAAAATGGGACAGGTTTATCTCAAAGTGTCTTGTATATAAATATGGTATATCTTTTTAAAAATAAGCCACACTTGCAAATAGTTTAAATTATTTCTGAAAGATAAGGTTGTGAATTACATAGCATCCTTTTTAATTGCAATTGTGTACACTATGATTTTTCAGACTGAGGAACTTTAAATAAAATATGCATTTATTATAAGAAATACAATCAATTTATACAACATGATGTATTATATGACCATATGTTGCACTATCACAAATAACTAACTTTTTTAATGAAGTATTTTGAGTGTGCCAATACACACACACACACTCCTGTGCAACACGTGCACATAAAAGATGAGGGAAGATAACTGTTTCTTAAAATTATCTGAAATTTCAGCCTTTTGCCCAAATAATGGGGTTATTAAAAACTTAACTCATTCCCATGGAGGAATCAAAGAAATATAGATGCATGATGCAATGAATAAGAAAAGAAAATCATTGCTACATAATCAGTCCCCAGTTATGTAGTGCACCACTTTTACCATGCTTGTGGAGGCTAACATAGCATGAGAAATCTTTTAGCTACTCTCTGAATAGTACCCTCCTGGAAATCTTTTAAGGAAAAAGAGATCTCAAGCTAAGAAAAGAGCAATGATCACTAAAATATTTAAGAATGCCTGAAATCTTCCTACTAGAAAACACATATTCTAAGAATAACCAAATGGAAGAGATTACTCCATAGTTGGTGGTGGTCATTCTTCCCATTAACATGTGGATGAGTTAAAGGTGATAGAATGTAAATCTGTTTCAATGCCTAAAAATGCTCTGAACATCTTTGAACACCAAATCAGAGAATGATAGGCTGGGAATTAAAGCTAAAGGAATATAATTTTACCTAATTCTAACTCTTTATTCCATTGTGAAAGTAAGGGCCAGGGATTTAAAGTATATTCTTTCTGTTTAAGGAAAGATAATTAAAATCTATAATTTCTAACTCCAATTTAGTGCTCTTTTCAAAACACCTGTGTAAATGGTTTTGTTTTTCCAATTCTGCCTGAGTTAAACTGACAGATAAATTGCATGTTCAGCATGCAAAAGTGCATATAAGAAATCTATCTTTCTGGAAAGATAACTTTTTTGTTACCTATCCTATTTTTTAAAGAAAAAAAAAAAAACATGCCTCCCCTAAAGAATGACTTCCTTTTTAGCCTTTAAGTCATTTGGGTTTAGTGAAATGGATTCAGTGTTTTACTCCCAACATAAACCACATAATCTTTCTCATCTCTGTTTTATTCCTCATTGCCCAAATGTAATTGACTAAAATAAAATTAGTTCAGCAGATTTTTCTTCAGATTGTTGAAGCTGCAAACATTGATTCCTGAACTAACAGCATTTATTTTTATAATAATGATAGAGATAAAGATCAGCATCATTAGATTATGGAGTACAATTGCCCAAATATTCTGGGGAAGGAAATAAATTGAAAGTGATTGTTAATACTATCTTCACCACAGTTCCTTGAAAACACACAGAATATCTACTGCAAACTTGGTTACAAACCATTACTTCACTATTAAATAATTTTAATCTAAATGTCTATAGTTTAGCAAAATTATTATTTATTACACAGGATGTTTATTTTATGTAATGTACAGTTCAACTCACTTTCTATTTCAAAAATAAAACATAAATAACAACTTCAATAGACAAAACGTACACTAAATTAAAAGAAATTAAATCTTTGAATAAGTGAAAGCTAATTTAATAAAGGCCTTTCATGAGGCAATCTGCTAAAATAACTAAAATAATCAAAATAAATAAAGTAACTAGCCTTGTCACAGAATTAAGAGTGAGTTCATATGACCTCACTGATATGAGGAATTCTTAATCTCAGGAAACAAACTGAGGGTTGCTGGAGTGGTGGGGGGTGGGAGGGATGGGGTGGCTGGGTGATGGACATTGGGGAGGGTATGTGCTATGGTGAGCTCTGTGAATTGTGTAAGACTGCTGAATCACAGACCTGTACCTCTGAAACAAATAATACATTATATATTAAAAAAAAAAGAATAAGATAGCAGGAAGGGAAAAATGAAGGGGGGGGAAATCGGAGGGGGAGACAAACCATGAGAGACTATAGACTCTGAGAAACAAACTGAGGGTTCTAGAGGGGAGTGGGGTGGGAGGATGGGTTAGCCTGGTAATGGGTATTAAAGAGGGCACGTACTGCATGGAGCACTGGGTGTTATATATACTACATCAAAAACTAATGATGTAATGTTTGGTGATTAACATAACATAATAAAAAATAATTAAAAAAAGAGTCAGTTCAGAAAACATTGGCTGTAAACAAAGCACTTTGTTTTTTTTAAAGATTTTATTTATTTATTCATGAAAGACAGAGAGAGAGAGAGAGAGACAGAGGGAGAAGCAGGCTCCCAAGGAGGAGCAGGGAGCCCGACGTGGGACTCGATCCCAGGACCCTGGGACCATGACCCGAGCCCAAGGCAGATGCTCAACCATCTGAGCCACCCAGGCGCCCTTATCAGCATGTTTGTTGTGATCACCAGTGAATCATCTGAAGTATTTATTGTCTCTAAGAGAAAATCCTTAATTTAGTTGAGGCACTAAATTATGAATACACTGAAGAGAAATATGAACATTGTGTTACAGTTTTTCTTACATTTGGGGACATTGCCACAATTTGTAGTATAATTAAAATGATTTTACAAGCAGTCAGTCATTAAGTTATTTTAATTTTCCATCTCTAATGAAAGAGAAAAAGCTCTTAGCAGATGTATTATGTGACTATCCAAATAGTCTAAATCTTCAAAACTGCCTGAGGGAGTACTTGCCTAAATGGACCTTGAAAACTAACACAAAAATAAAACTTTCTCCCCATACCTGTTTACACATTTTATTGACTAAAAACCTATCGTATTTCAAATATGACTGGTGTTATGGCCTGAACTATGTCGTCCCTCACCCAGAAAAATATGTTGAAGTCCTAACCCCGAGTATCTCAGAATGTGACCTTATCAGGTTCATTGCAAGGGTAATTGGTTAAGTTCAGACAGGTCATAGTGTAGTAGGGCGGGCCTGTAACCCATTATGACTGGTGTCCTTAACACACAAGACCTGTAAAGACAGACACACACAAGGACACTATGTGACAACAAAGGCAGAGACAGGAGTTAGGCATCTGCAAGCCAAGAAATGTCAAAGATTTCCAGTAAAATACCAGAAGCTAAGATGAAGCAAGGAATGATACCCCTATAGGGTTCAGAGGAACTGTGGTCTGATAACACCTTGATTCTGGACTTCTAGCCTCCAGAACCAAGAGAAAATACAATTTTATTGTTTTAAACCACCCATCTTGTTACTGCAGTGCTAGAAAACTAATATAACTGATACATTTATATTTTCAGCCCTCAAGGAGACTATAAAATTGAAAACAGAAAAATGATTTTAAATTCTCAGTGATAGAGATATAAAACATAAGCATAAATATATTTATCTGGATGCCTTTATATGTGTGTTTGTCAGCAATAAATACATGTATTTGTTGTCTTCCTTGGGTAGGCACTCGTGCTAGGTATCTGCCCAATGAGAATATCATATTTTTAGACTGTTCAGTCCTATATAACTACCTTATAAGATCGAAAGTGAAGGAATTATATTGCTATAGAAATGATTGGTAATCCTTCTATAGAAATGCCCATCCCTGTCCTTTGTAATCAAGCTGACATTACTATTGTAGAGTATAAGGTGACTCTTCCTGCCTTCTAGACGTAGCCTTGTGCATGGGCTTTTGCAATATCGTTTAGCTTCAACAGTCCCTAGTTTATTTCCTGTCTCCAGATCTCTCTCCTAATGACAAGACTTATAAAATCAGTTGCTTCACTTGAATGTCTAAGAGACCCCTCAAAGTCTGATAGACCTCTCAAAGTCAACATGACTAAAACTGAACTCCAGATCCCCACACCACTCTCACCCGACTGCACCTCATCCCAGTAGTATGCATGGCTTTGCCCTTCCAACTGCTCAGGTCCCAAGAGAGTTAAGGAGTTTTCCTTCTTTCATTTTCTAATTTCACAGGTACACATCTTCAATCTCTCAAGAAACATCAATGGCTCAATTTGAAATTATTATCCCAAATTCACTTGCTTCTGCCACTAGTACAACCCACAAATACTTTCCCATGGAGTAGCATGATATTCTTCTAATCAGTATCTCTACTTTCTTCTTTTCCCCCTTGTTTATGCTCAACATATCCACCAGAGTAAGCCCTTAAATGTGAGGCAGGGGCCTGCCAGTCTAGGCTAGCTGACATAGGCTAATCTCTCTCTCTCTCTGCTTGTCTCCATTAAGCAAAAATATAACCCCTGGAAATAACGCAAGAGGAAAGCAAAGGGGAACTCTGAGAGTTGGAAAGAAAAAGGCAAACTACTTAAGGACCCAGGAATGGAGTAAGGGCATTTTACACCCAGAGATGCAGCATTTCCTGACTTTCAACCTAGAAGTAGAAGTGTCTCATGTAGGCTCAGTCCTCGCTCACACTGAAGAAGTGTCAAAGCCTACATCAGGCAAGTACAGCAGCATTGGCAAAGGAGACCAATTCTAAGCCCAGAAAAATACATGGCTAGGTGAAGCTCTCTCCTTCTTAGCCAGACTTAAAACTCCCATTTGCAACTTAGCGCTACCAAATGGCTGGGTGTGTCCTCCTCACCACAGGTGCCAGATGGAGAGGCAATTCTCCCGTGTGCAGGCAGGAGACTCTCTGCCTCCATCACAGGCATTCAGGCCTGCAGAAGCTACCACTGCCTTCTGGAGCAGCATCAACAGGGATTAGTGGAAGCGCAGCAGCATGAGATAAAATAAGCAAATAAAAATACTATTACAAAGCCTATAATAAAAAGAAGACAGGCTAGGACCTGTGAACTAAACCTACAAAGGTGATTTCCCATCAAATAGAAAAGATAAATAAAGGAGACCTGGAGAGTCTTAACATGAAAGCCAAAACATAAAGGACACAATAAAAGATTGCCTATTATACCAAGGACTAGGAAAATCACAGTTTGAATGAGAGAAGACAATCAGATGGGACTGATAATGAGAGAAATTAAGTACTGAAATTATATGAGAAGGATTTTTAAAGCAACCATGATAAAAATAATTCAACAAGGAATTTAAAATTATCTTAAAACTAATGGGGAAAATGTCATCAAAAATATGTTATAAAGGAGAATCAAGTGGAAATTATAGAAATAAAAAGTGTGGGGGATGGGCTAATTGGGTGATGGGCATTAAGGAAGGCACTTGATGTAATGAGCACTGGGTGTTATATGTAACTGGTGAATCACTAAATTCTACCCCAGAAACTAATACTACACTATATGTGAACTAACTTGAACTTAAATAAAATTTTAAAAGGAAAAAAAAAAAACCTCATCAAAACAGATTATATTAGTGGCTTTAAACAATCCTCCAATTTAAAAGAATTTAAATCATACAGAACATGCAGGATATATTCTCTGACATTAATGGAATCAAACTAAAAATCTATAAAATTAATCGACAACAGGAAATGTCTGTATACTTGAAAATTAAACATGATGTACTTCCTATTATCCATATATCAATGAAGTCTCAAAGAAAATTAAAGCAAACCAAAAAATACATAGAATCAAATGAAAATAAAAATAAAACATCTGAGAATATGTATAATATAGCTGAGGTGCTGCTTAGAGCATTGCATATATTAGAAGAAGAAAGTCTAAAATCAAACTAAATTTCTACATCCAGAAAATAAAGAGAAAGAAAAACATTAAAGGTAAAACCAGCAGAAAGAAGAAAAACATGAATCAATAATACAGAAAAGAGTAAACAATAGATAACAAAGAATCAAAAGACTAGTTGTTAAAAAACTCAAAACAATAAAACTGATAAACTTCTAGAAAGAATGACAAGAATAAAAAGGAGAAGACACAAATAACCAATATCAGGTATGAGACAGGGAATATCACTACTGATTTTCAGCCATCAATATGATAATAACAGCGTACTACTATCATTTTTACCCACAAAATCTGGTAACATTGAAGAAATTAACCAATACATCATAAACCACACATAATAAAAACTTAACCATGATAAAATAGAGTGCTATAACTATTTATCGAACTGGTAATTAAAAAGATTCCCAAAAAATAAAATTCAAGGCCCACATGATTTTAGTGAAGAATTCTGCAAAACATTTGAAGAATTAACACCAATTTTACACAGTTCTTCTCCAGAAAAAAACAAGTGATGCTTTCCATCTTATGAGGCCAGTGTTACCTGATATCAAATACTCTAAAATAGTACTCAAAGAAAACTATACTCCAATATCTCTCAAATTAAGGTACAGAAACCCTCAACAAAATAATAGAAAACTGATCCAACAAAGTATAAAAAGAATTGTACACCATAGTTATTAGAATTTATTGAAAGTATGCAATGATGTTTCAACATATGAAAATGTATCAATGTAATGCACCATATCAACAGCCTAAAGAGGAAAAAATATGTCAGACGAAATGACAAAGAATAAACATGTGACAAAACCCAATATCCATTCCTGATACAAACTCCTGGAAATTTAGGAATAGAGAGGAACTACCTCAACTTGATAAATAATGTATTTTTTAAAAGTAAATAATTTCATCTAGGGGCACCTGGCTGGCTGAGTCATTACCACATGTAACTCTTGACCTTGGGGTCATGAATTCGAGCCTATGTTGGGGGTAGAGTTTATTTTAATAAATAAATAAAATAAGAATTTTTTTAAAAAAACTCACTTTTTAAAAGTAAATAATTATATATAATTATACTTAGTGGTGAAAGATTTAATGCTTTCCCACTAAGATTAGGAAAGGCAAGGATGTCTCATCTCTGTACTCTTATTTAACATAGTGATTGGTTTCCAGCTACTGAACTAAACAAGAAGTAAAAAGCGCACAGATCAAAAAGAAAGGAAGATATCTGTCCCTACATAACTGTACAGTCCCAAGGAGTCTACTGAATAATCTCTTAGGACTAATAAGTAAATTTAGCGATGTTGCAGGATCTATGATCAACACAAATACATCACTTTCATTTCTATATACTCACAACAAACATGTTGAAACCAAAATTAAAAGCATGATACCATTTACGATTGCTCCAATAAAAATGAAATCCTTAGGTACACTCAATAACGTACAAGATTGGGGCGCCTCAGTGGCTCAGTCGTTTAGCATCTGCCTTGGCTCAGGTCATGATCCCAGGGTCCTGGGATCAAGCCCCACATCGGGCTCCCCGCTCAGCGGGAAGCCTGCTTCCACCTCTCCCACTCCCCCGCTTGTGATCCCTCTCTTGCTGTGTCTCTCTCAGTCAAATAAATAAATAAAATCTTGAAAAAAAAATGTACAAGATTTACATCCTGCAAAAAGTCTTTGAGATTTAGGACTATATAAATTGTCCTAAGATTTGGCACCAAAGTGCTCTAAATAAAAATAAAAATATTAGTAAATTTGACATCATTCCAATTAAACAAGAAAAAAAAAAAAGGTGTGGTCTGCAAAGGCAAGGCCTCTGTGAAAAGGATGAAAACGCAACCTAAGACTGGGAGACATGATTTTCAGACCTCTGACAAAGGACTAGTAACTAGAATGGATAAAGAATTCTCAGACCTCAGAGAAAAAGCAACCCAATGAGTAAAAGGTCCAAAGACATGAGCAGATATTTCACTGAAGAGGATATGAAGATGGCAAATCAGAATATAAAATATGTAACATTACTAGTATTAGGAGAATGCAAGTTGAAACCAATGAGATATCACCATATAACTATTATAATGGCTAAAATAAAATAATGATAATACCAAATACTAGTGAGAATGTGGAAAATTGCACCACCTGTACCTTGCTGGTGGGCAGGTAAATTGTCTGAATGGCTCTAGAAAAT
Organism: Callorhinus ursinus; assembly: GCF_003265705.2. Lineage (NCBI taxonomy): Eukaryota > Metazoa > Chordata > Mammalia > Carnivora > Otariidae > Callorhinus > Callorhinus ursinus. The sequence goes on along the minus strand of NW_027397063.1, from coordinate 13,688,131 downwards.
ATTTTGGCAGGTTATTATAAGACCAAACCTGCAAATACCATATGATTCAGCAATTGTACTCTGGCATTTATCCCAAAACAATGAATGTTCATGTGAAGAAAGTCAATCTTAAATGATTATATATTGCCTGATTTCACTTACATAAAATTCTTATATGACAAAAAACATAGGAATAGAGAACAGATTAGTGGTTGCCACAGGTTAAGTGCATCTTTGTGGAGTTGTAAATACCGTACCTTGTCTATTTTAAAGTCAGTATCCTAGGTGTGATATTATACTATAGTTCTGCAAATTTTGCCATTAGGGATAAATGGGCTCTCTCTGCATTGTTTCTTACAATCTCATGTGAATATGCAATTATTTCAAAATTTTAAAAAATAATTTTAATTTATACATATATATAAATTAAAAGTAAAGTATATATATAAGTATATATATATACTATATATAGTATATATGTATAGTTTAGTGTGTATATATATATAAAAGTAAATATATATATATATATATATATATATATATTCTGCTATATATATATCAGAAAAAAAAATCATTCCTTGGCTTAAAACTCCATAGTGGGTTCCTATTTCACAGACAGAAAAAGTAAAATTTCTTAACCATGGCCACAATACCCTTCATGCCTTGGTCCCACATTAATTCATTGACAATCTTTTCAAATGTCAATTTCTATATAAATTCAATTCAATTACTTAGGGAGATTTTGGCATTCCTAAAGGCCTAGTAATAGCTCTATATAATACTTCTTTTTTTTTTCCGGAATACTTAAGACAGCAATTCCCAGGAGCTGTACAAAATTTGGCCTATGATATTTCTTCATTTTTTCTCCAGAAATGTATTATTTACAAAAAATACTATATGACTGAAATAGATTGCCTGCACAGTATTTTCCTGTAAAGATGGCAAAAATCCACAAATAAGTATTTTAAATTTGTGGTCATTTTCAGAGTCTAGAAATATATGATATTAGGGTGCCTGGGTGGCTCAGTTGGTTAAGCGACTGCCTTCGGCTCAGGTCATGATCCTGGAGTCCTGGGATGGAGTCCCGCATCAGGCTCCCTCCTGAACAGGGAGTCTGCTTCTCCCTCTGACCCTCCCTCCTCTCATGCTCTCTCTATGTCATTCTTGCTCTCAAATAAATAAATATTTAAACAAAAGAAATATATGATATTAGAAAATTCTGGAAGTTTATCTTCCATAATAATAAATTTATTTTGGTTTGCTGTAGAGTTAGAGGAACCATGTAATTTATTGATCAAACCCGAACACATTTTTGAATGAAGGAGGTGTTAATGGTGTAACCCTGACAACTAGGGTTGCTATAGTCCAAAAGAGACATACGGCCATTTTCATTTTAAGGTCACACAATTTGGTTTCTGACACTCCAGTTATCATGCCACATTCCAACTCTCTTACTAGACATAAGGTGTATTTGTTTTCTTTTACTCCCTTGAGTACACCAGGATTGTGCAGTGGTTTTCTGGAGGCTTACGCATCCTGTTGCCTCTGACTAGCCACTCTGGAGGTCTAACTGTCCTGGACTCCTTCACAGTTAGTCTGGGCCATGTTACTGTCATTTGTTATTACACTTCCAGGCTGTCCATAAAGCTATTGTATGATGTCCTCCACACTTCTTTGCTCTTTTGTTCTTCAGAGAGATAAATGCAGAATTTCTAGCAAAATACTCGCATACCTATTTAGGTGAGCATCACTCAGAAGAGCTACAAAACTTTGTCCATCCGAGGATCTCTTCCTTTGCCACATCATTTGTCTGAGTCCCCTCCCCTCAGTTATCACTTGTCTACTACTCTTACTCCACTTTGGGTCTTCTCAAGTCACTTGCTCAAAAAGGCCTTCCCTTACAATGACTACTTATTCTTATCACACTTTGAATTTACTTTCATAACACCTATGAAATACGTTTATTTATACAGTGAATTTTTAAAACATGTGTCTTCTCACAAGATTGCACACTTTATAATGTACGATTTAATTCTCACATGCTCCTCTTTCCCACTAAAGCAAATAGAAGTGAGGTAGGCAGTTAGGGACATTGTCCTACCACAATTTTATGTATGATGGAGCAAGCATGGTCATCTGCAACTGAGGAGTTTGAGTGTGAAAGAGAAATAAGAAAAATATGATAAAAACCACTTAAAAATAAAAAAAACTTGTTGACTAAGGGAAAAAAAAAAGCTACTGTTGTTACTGCTAAAGGAAAATCACTGATTTAGATAAAAATAAATAAGGTAGTGTATTTTTCTCTAGCAGTATTCAGTGATAGAGGAAAAACATATTTATGGAAGTGGTTCAGTTGATTAAAGATCAACAATCTTTGGGCAGGAAAAATAAAAAAAATTCAGAGTTGTGGGAGACTAGTTCAAGCAACAGTCTGGGTCTTCTGGGAATATTAGGGAAGTTAAATACTACAGAATAAAATGATTGGAGGTATCAATAAGTAGGTATAGAAAGAGTAAGGTAATAATAAGTCATGATATTGCTGTAGAAACTACAACAATTAATGCTGTATTTCACAGTCAGAAGTTTACTTCAGATACACATAAAGATCATATGTAGAACAGTTTTGATTATGGAAAGAAGGGGGAATTGCTGGACAGACATTTAAAACCTCTAGGTATCTTCACCATAAATATGAAAGCATTTGATATGGAACATCATTGGTAATATTTTTTCCAAATGAATACATATTGATAAGATTTCATATTTTTCAATCGTTATATAGCCATACACTTAAATTTATTTTACTGTGATGATAAAAATATATCAAAAGATACTATTTATAGAAATTAAAACTGTTAAGAGTTCAAACTTCTAAGGGCTTTATAGATTCAGGAATCCTCCCTTCCCTAGTATGCTGATTTGGAAATGGAGGGTCAGTATATTTGAGACAACGCCAAATTACAAAAGATTTTGTACTGAGGCCAGTCTTCTCCAATTACATATTATTTAGTTTTTATTAGAAGTAAACCACAATAACTCAGTGATTACATCTGGATTACCTTCAAAAGCATACTACTTAAGAAACATGAGTAAAATTTAAATATATATTTAAATCACCAATAGTCAATATTTATATATATATAATGAAAACTCAGATCAGTAAGTTTGATATGAAATGCATTTAACATTATTTCATATAAGAGAAATTAAACTTGTATGAGTAATACAGTTAGGAGATTATAACAATCAAAGTACATACGGGTATTGAAAATGCATGCTGATCTTGATCAAAGTAATCGATATGGCAGTAATGGCAATATGGATGACATAGAAGAAAAATGGAACACTGGATCCACTGAGTCTTTCTCCCTCCCACAGAAATTCAAAACAAGTTCAAAGTCCTCATCAGTAAGGCTTTTGTTTCTTTTCTGATATTTTTTAATATCATGAGTAATTATGCCTCATATTCTTTCTGTCATGCTTTTTCTTTTTCATACTAGCATATATTGTCACTTAAATGATTACCATATGGGAAAGAAATGAGCCATTAGTATTAAACAAAGGGATTTGAATTTGGGAAATGAACATTAACTTTTTACATTCATTTTTAATCTTTTGCCTAGCAGAATGCACTAAATCACCAGAACTATGCTTATTTATGTAAATCTACAAGTCTAGTTGAGTAGCACTTTAAGTATCAATGGATTCATGATAAATATCTTAGAAAACCCCATCTGCTATAAAATATGTGGCCTTATTAATTCAGAAAATATCATTAAAATATTATTATAAATAGAAATGTATTAGGAATCAGATATTTGATTTTCTCTGCGAGAAAATCATTAACAGTATGGGCTTAATGGAATTTGTGAAGAAACCTTGCAACTTTAGTAATTATTAGTTAACACTGATTACGTTAAAGCCTATATGAGATGGGAAATTTTGGGGAGTTTTACACATAGAGTCAATGAACTTCATCAGTCAAATTTATATTCAGTTGAAGACAAAAATGCTCTACAAGAATCATAAATTAATTAGTACTTAACAGTTAGTTGAAATGAACACACTGAAACTCGAATTTCATTTTCAGAAAATAAACTAACATGGATCATTTGGTTTGATGTTCAGTCTCCATTTCACTCCCAAAACACTTTTTAAAACTCACTCTAAGGCAAAAACAAAATAGGTCGTCGCTCATTTTTTCCAACTTAGCTCTCACCACCATCATTCGCAAATTTTTTATGGCTGTAGTGAAGATCTGTTTCATGCAAAATATGAACTCAAAATTAAACTTAAAGGACAACAGCTTTCAAGTGTAATTCCCCAATTTATATTATTTATACTCTTCTCACTCAAGCTTTGTGGTCATTTCTCATTTTCCTGGAATAGAATTTCCCCCATTCATTCAGCATGTTCCTTCTAAATTCTTCTCACCACTGTTTGTGGATACATTTAGGGAGATCCTGCTATTGGAGTCTTATCTGATATATATAGCTTTGCTAATAGACTTCTGTGTTTCTTTTGTTTATAAGAAAATAGATAAAAATTCACCAATGAGCAACATACACATCTTCTATTCCACGGTTGCTACACTTATCTGCAAACAACAGAATTTAAGAGAGGATTCATTAATTGTAATAATAGGCATAGTAATGGGAACTGGAGTTCTGATATCAGAGACAGAGTTCAACGTTGTCATTCTCACATTCGAACACACTTCTCTCTGGCAAGCCATACTTTCTTAGCTGTAATCAGACCAATAAAAAACCTAGGGCCTCTGCGATTCACAGAATTTAGGATGGTGTAGTTCCAGCTTATTAAGCAATATGTATTTGTACAAATGGTATTTGAATAAGCCATAGCCAGTACCACTACATCTTCTATTTTAGCAGTATCATTTGAGAGGCATCACTGCAACATCTGAGGATACTGGGTAAACACAGGAAAAATCAAAAGATTCAGCTTCCTGTCAGAGCACAGAAACAAACTTGAGATGTTTCATGCTGCCATTGCTTGAGTATTCAGGGCCTCAGATTTTCCATCTGCATACTGAAGCTGTGTTCTTGATTATCTCTGAGATCTTTTCAAATAAAAATCACACATCCTATGTTTTAGGGCAGTGACTTTTACACATTATTTAAGCCACACGGTGGTGTTTATCAATGTTAGTGATAATAGCTATCCAGCTGAAATTTTCCAAACTGAAAACCCATAACTCTTGATGGGAGGATAAGGCAGAAAGTAAACTAAAATCATTTGCGTTGAAGAATAAACATTTCTTTTAGGCTTGCTAATTTCTTGGTTTAATACCTATAGTATACATCTACAACATTCCCAGTATTGGTTTAAGCAACTACACATGGTTAGCATTTTAATATTCTTACACTCATCATGATTTCAAGTGATGTTTCTATTATAGCAATGCATCTTATTTTTATTTCTCATGAGTTACAAATCAAGTCACATTTTGCAAAGAGTAAGGTAAACCCAGGAACAATTTTTAGCTTGATAATTACAGCTCATGCCTTTCACTGCCATCTGAAACGAGGACTAACAGGCTAACTTATGAAGAGGACTGCTTATTGATTTGCAAAGGTTGGAACAGAAGAAGCTGCACTTTTTCTAGTACAACATGCACTACCTGCCTATATTGATTACTTATTCTTCAGTATTATAGTAAATTGCTATTGTGGAAACATAATGATGCTGAACATTTGTAGCCCAGATGATAGGGTAATGTTTAAACACTGTGTGCCCTGTTCTTTGTAGATTTGCTAATAACCTCTTTAATCATTTCTGTTCAAAATACCATGGATTCTGAAGCAGAAACTGGCCTAATGATACAACTAATATATGGAGCATAACATTTAATAATTTCAAAATAAATCACATCAATTATATTCCCATCCTCAGATGGTATGCCAAATTTTCTTAATTGTATTTCTAGTAAAGTAAAGTAAATTCATGGGAACTCTTAATTCTATTCTTGTTCTTTTGTTCTTAAACCTAAGTTGGCTGGGGTAATTGTTTCTATTTTGTAACATGAATTATATATTCAAAGAATATTTCCTATAAAAAGAATATAAATAGGGGTACCTGGCTGGCTCAGTCATTAAGCATCTGCCGTTGGCTTAAGTCATGGTCCCAGGGTCCTGGGATCGAGCCCTGCATCGTGCTCCCTGCTCAGTGGGGAGCCTGCCTCTCCCTCTGGCCCTCCCCCTGCTTGTGTCCCTTTCTCGCTGTGTCACTCTGTCAAATAAATAAAATCTTTTAAAAAAGAGAGAATGTAAATATTTTAAAAACAAACACATTTTAAAGATCTTTGGACCCACACATCGTACAACACAGAGTCACCTAAAATAAGCTCGATGTGGTGGATATAGGAAGATTACCATGAAAGATACTATATCTTATTGTAATAAAATATATTTTTTAAAAGATGTTCCTACTTTAAAAAGATACCAATGTCTCATTTATTTTACGGATTTCATTCAAGTAAACGTGATTATTGAGAGAAAATGTCATCCTATTATAATATCATCCTGTGGATATGCAATAGGACTGAGGTGGATTGGAATGAAATAACAAAAATGTAATAGAACAAAACCGATATGTTCAATATGAACATATTGAAAGCAAAAGTGAACAATGAGAAAATAGTATAAGGATTTTAAAGTAAGAATTGTTAGCATATGTTAATTTCCATCTTTATAAAACAATATATACTCTAGCTCAATTTCCCTAGGAAGATCAGCCAGTAGAATTAGGTAATTTTTTTCTTCATTGTTAGTTTTACGTTCTCTTTCTGTTGAATGAATCCATTTAGAACCAACATAATGACTACAGTCTTAGTGTTCTCATTCCCTTGGAACCTGAAATAACCAGGTCTAATTTTATCAACCTGGCGCCAACAAAAGAACCATTTCTAAATCAAATTTGTTGTCATTAGTCTTGCATTCAGTCTTTCAAAATATTAATTATCCTAATATATTTCTTGTACTATAGAATGGGGTGGGCATATGATAATGATAAGAACACACACTATGGCCATTTCAGGAACACAGATTCCCCAACATAAATATAAATGGAAGGGTCTATAGGGTCAAACGAAATGGATCCATAGTATCTATTTAAGTTGGCCTGGACAATTCAGACCAGGCTTCCAAGATGCCGAGTTATGTAAGTTGATCTTCACTATGCTTTTTTTTATTCGTCAATGGTTTCATCTTCTAATTTAGAGTAAGTGTTTGATCTGTTCAAAGCCATACAGAATAATTCTAAACTGCTGGCTTTTGTGCAAAGACTTAGTATGTCATCAATATAAAGAACTGTATAGATATAATCAGTTTTAATGTATTTCTTAACATATGATGGTGTATTCAAAAATTTTGTGTGAAACTTGAGTATATAAGATTGTGTATAAGTATTAAACATATGATACACATAGAAGCATTCTTAATATATGTGAGTTAGTTTTTCAATTTTACGATTTGTGATATTTGTTTAAACTTTTCCTTCTGAAGTACTGGCTTACATGATACTCAGCACTATGTTGATTAACTTGGAAAACTATTCAACTTAGTTTTACAAGACCTTTAACAGCATATAACATTTCCATTTTTAACTGTGAGAGTATGTTGCCATTACTTTATTCTATTGATTTTAATAAATTTTGTTTTTTTAGAGCAGTTTTAGGTTCACAGCATAATCGAGCAATTTCAGAATTCTCATAAACCTGTTCCCACACATGTACAGCATCCCCTACTATCTATCGATTTTATCACTTTTTAAAAAAATATTTTATTTATTTATTTGAGCAAGCAAGAGAGAAAGCATGAGTAGGGAGGGGCAGAGAGAGAAGCAGCCTGCCCCCCTGAGCAGGGAGCCCGACCCTGGCCCCCGAGATCATGACCTGAGAGGAAGGCAGACACTTAACCGACTGAGCCACCCAGGTACCCCCTATCAGTTTTTAATAAAAATTCAATGTCTCTCATGGTTCATTTGACTTATTTTACTTAGCATAACCTCCTCCAGTTCCATCCATGTTGATGCAAATGGTGGATATTCATCCTTTCTGATGGCTGAGTAATATTCCATTGTATATATGGACCACATCTTCTTTATCCATTAGTCTATTGAAGGGCATCTCAGCTTTTTTCCACAATTTGGCTACTGTGGACATTGCTGCTATGAACCTTGGGATACATATGGTCCTTCTTTTCACTACATCTGTAACTTCAGGGTAAATACCCGGTAGGGCAATTGCTGGGTCATAGGGTAGCTCTAGATTCTGGGAATCAAACTGAGGGTTTAGAGGGAGGGGTGTGGGGGGATGTATTAGCCTGGTGATGGGTATTAAGAAGGGCATGTACTGCATGGAGCACTGGGTGTTATATGAAAACAATGAATCATGGATCACTACATCAAAAACTAATGATGAACTATATGGTGACTAACATAACATAATAAAAAATTATAAAAAATAAATAAAATAAAATATTCAACGCCTTAAAGATTAAGTTTTTGAAAGCTAGATTTAACCCAATGATTTGAGAGAAATGTATGTGTCATAAGAATTCTAACACTGATGGGGCACCTGGGTGGTTCAGTCATTAAGCGTCTGCCTTCTGCTCAGGTCATGATCCCAGGGTCCTGGGATCGAGCCCCACATCAGGCTCCCTGCTCAGCGGGAAGCCTGCTTTTCCCTCTCCCACTCCCCCTGCTTGTGTTCCCTCTCTTGCTGTGTCTCTGTCAAGTAAATAAATAAAATCTTAAAAAAAAATTCTGACACTGATCAATGTCTATTATATTATATACGATTAAGATTTGCAAAGTCGGGGGATGATTTACAGCCAAGGTGAATGTACTTAAAATTCATGTCAACAGCTTTGCTTAGATAAAATATTAACATGTATGTACCATTAATTATCATTTTCATTAAAGACTATATATATTTTTCCATTCTTTTAACTGCATATGCTTTTTCATTCATTTTTTGTGTGTTTAAGAAATTCAAATTTTTATAATCTGAAGTATGCTTAATATTGTTGAGAATCAAATACAAAATTCATTTTCCAGAGGCTTTCATTCATGAGTGAGTTAAATGGCAATGAATTTTCTAACCATAAAGCACTCATTTTCTGTCAAATCTGTGCTCTTAGCTCAACACCTATACAATGTCCTATAGCTATTTTTGAAATTGGGGACTTATAAGGATCTGCAAATTTTAAGGTATAATCTATTCCATTTTAACAGTGTTAATCATTTTTTAATATTGACTATTTTAACATATTTTTCTCTTCAATTTTTTAAAAGGTACAGATTTCATACTTGAAAAATATTTGATTTCTATGCCTTATTGTTTATCACCTTCACATCTATGTAGTAATAATGTCCACTACTTCAGTTCCCAGTCATATTTCAACCCATTTCAATCCCACTCCTCCTGCAATATGCCACTAAAATCATTCTTACTAAGGTCACTAATAAATGCCAGGTTTCCAGTCTTTTTTTTTTTTTTTTAAAGATTTTATTTATTTATTTAATTGACAGAGAGAGAGAGAGACAGCAAGAGAGGGAACACAAGCAGGGGGAGGGTCAGAGGGAGAAGCAGGCTTCCCGCGGAGCAGGGAGCCCGATGCGGGGCTCGATCCCAGGACCCTGAGATCATGACCTGAGCTGAAGGCAGTCGCTTAACCAACTGAGCCACCCAGGCGCCCCCAGGTTTCCAGTCTTGATTAGAATTTTAAGCAGATGCTCCATCGTGAGCATACCTTTCCATTTTTTAATTGTTTCTTCCTTTGATTTCCTTGTCAATGAAAACTCTTGTTGATAGGGATTCTGAGGGCTACATAGTAATGTATATGAATCCAGTCTGACTAAATATAAATTTTATTGACCACACAATGCCTTATGTCACCATAAATGCAATGTGGACCATACCTACAGCTTGATTCTAAGAAGAAACTCTACATAAATGTTACATAAGCCTTGGCCTCGGATTACTCTGTATTTGTTAATGACATTCCAAGTTAGCCATTTTTGTGCATGATGATGATGAACAGTTAAGAATCAGCAATGCATATTCACACACACACGCACACGCCCACACACACACACACACACATTGGAATGGTGTTGGCAAAGGGTTAACAGATCATTCTACTTCTGCATGAGAATTTTAACTTCAGTTACATTTCCTAGGTTTGTTTCCATAGAAACAGGTAGGGATGCTATTGTCAACTAAGTTACTAAGCAACATCGCTTATGGTAAAATGATCCCTCCCTTGTAGGCTGGATTAAACCAGAAGACAATAAATACTTGGCAGGAACCCCTATTGTGAGATTGTCCTGAGTAAGGAGACTTTCATAATTGGGCATGAACACTGTGGGATCCTTGAAAGGTCTGTGTTGGTACAAAAGATTAGGGATCCTGTGGGAGGTGAGGCTTTTAATCAAGAGTGGTCTCCACACCTGTAGGTGGGGTATTTTGGGAAAAAGAGGACCCATCACGGTTTTATGGATTGCTACAAGAACTGCTGCAAGACTCCCACTGAGGAGAACCACCTGCTGTGGCCCTCCTGGCATTCTGAGGTTTCTGGCCTATATCCTTTTGAGTAGATTGTGGCAAATATTACATTGTGTAGTCTCATGAGTCTCAATGTGTAGTTGAGCTTAAGAAGCACCTTTTCCTGGTGGGAAATGCAGACAGTACTCAGATATCTAACAAATGCAATATTGATTCAATTTCCAAATGCTTCAAAATTTCCAAATTCTCAGCATCTATATAATTGTCATTCCATGTCTTTTTCTCACTGTGCAGTATTTGTATGTTAAATTTCCAAATTATGGAAAATCCTTAAAAATACAGCAGTGCTAATATATGTTTGAACTCAAACATACACAGTAATAATTGGTTATCCTTGCATTATCTTTCTCTAACAACTTATTATGTAAATATTATAAGAAGATTCACTGAGATCTCCAATATGAAAATGTGTAATTTTTATGCAGATTCTGAGATGGAACCTAGATAAAGTAGGAAAAGACATAGATATGAAAGTATTACATCTTTCCTCATATACATAAGAGGAATTTACTACATATCTCATGATTTACATATTTTATAGAAATGAGATTTTAATTTTCACAACATAAACATTGAAAATATACTCTCAGTATCTTGAAGGTTTATATAAAATATATAAAATTTGTCACCTGTTTATTTTATCTTCAAATGTGTTTTATTAATTAAGTATATGATTCATGCAGTATTCACTTATTTTTCTCTCTTATTTCATATAATTGGAAAACATAACATTTGCACTAAAGTCAAACATGCTTACAACATATTTGATAATGATGTCAGAAATAATCAAAATCTTTGGCAATAAAATATTCATATTTAATATCATAATCTGAGCATGAATGTCCATCCTTTTAAACATGGAGATGATCCAATGATGCTATAATTATAAATTAAACTTATTTCAAAAGTTAAAAATGCACTATTTTAAATGCAAATACCCTTTATAGCACAAACACTGTGCAATGTCAACTGCAATATTTAAGAAATTAATTTATTAAAACTTCTTCCACAATTTTTGTTTCTCTTATATGTGGTCAGTTATGTTTATAGTTTACATATGTTTACTTTAAGCTTATGGACTACAACTATAAGAAATATCCTGGGTTGCCTGGGTGGCTCAGTCTGTTGACCATCCATCTCTTGGCTTTGCTCAGGTCATGATCTCGGGATTGTGAGATCAAGCCCCATGTCGGACTCTGCACTTAGTGCAGAGTCCGCTTGAGATTCTCTCTTTCTTTCTCCCTCTCACTCTCTCCCTCAAAATAGATAAATTAAAAAAAAAGAGTAACCCATAAATGTGTCTATGCTTAATTTTGAATATTTTATATTCACAGTGAATGATAATAAATATTAAACAATCAATTCTATTTTCTTAGTGAATGTTTATGTAATTATCCTTTCAATATTTTCATAATCGCCTTATTTTACCTGCCCATAAGTTCTGAGATATTTATTTCATTAATTATTTTGAGAACATATTGGACTTCTGAAATGCAACCAAACAATAGCAAGTACAGTAGTTTCCAGGAACAGTATTTTTGTTTGTTTGTTTGTTTTTAGAATATCAGATGGTTCCCCAGTACCAGGAATAGGACTCTCTTCCTTCATAAAATCAGGATCTAAGGAATGTTATTAAGCACACTTGCTGATAAACTTTCAGTAGTGAAGATTAAAAATTAATCCCTTAATTTAAATAATTCTCAAGTTAAAATAACAGGTGTAGATTTCATGATTTCTCTTAAAAGCATACATTTCAAACTAATGTACAAATGGAAATGAGTACTGTAACTAGCAGGGAATACATTAAAGTCCTGGACAGGTGAAAAATATGTGCATGAATATCTTCCAGTTTGCTTGAATGTGAGTTACATCAATATATTTAAGAAAAAAATTAAATCCCTAATGATAATTATAGTGGGTTGTTATATACTTAATGTATTATAACCCAGCTTTGTATTTCGGCTTACCAGACTTGTAGAATCAGTTTATACAATCCTCAGAAAAATGTACATTCTCCTTGAATTACATATAATAAGAACAGTAATAGTACAGCAGGTCAAGGTATGTGAAATATTAGACAGAATGTTTATTTTGTTTTTCCATTCTGGTTCAGACATTCTCCAGAATAATAAAAATCATAGCCAGATTACTCTCATATCTTTGTTCTGAGAAGTTAATCAGACATTCAAAATAAAATTAATGCTGATAATAACTGAAATCTGAGACTTAGACAATTATTAAAAGAGGGTGAATGCTCAGTGTCTCATTTTCAGAAATAAAAATCAAAGTATGAATTATCAGGCTAAATATTTATTAAGTTACCAGCATTGCCTTATAAAGCATGACTTAGAATGTAAGTGGAAATCACCAGGAACTATATATAACAAATGTGCTAAAATCCAATCTGATAGTTAATTTTGTGTAGCAACTTGACTGGGTAAGTCTGTGAGAGTGTTTCAGAAAGAGATTAACATTTAAGTCAGTAGACTGAGTGAAGAAGATCAACCATCACCAACATGGGTGGGCAATCACCTAACTAGTTGAGTGCCTAACTAGAACAAAAATATGGAGGAATGGCAGATACTCTCTCTCTTATTATGCTGGGACATCCGTTTTCTCCCCCACCTAGGTTCTCAGTTCTCAGGCCATCAGCCTTGGACTGAGAGTTATAGCACCAACTCCTCCTGGTTCACTGGCCTTCAAACTGAATTACACCACCAGCTTTCCTGGGTCTCCAGCTCACAGAGGGCAAGTATTGAGAATTCTCAGCCTCCATAAGCTAATTCCCATAAAAAATATTTTATGTATCTATATACACTTCTTACTGGTTGGTTCTGTTCTCTGAAGTGCCCTAACACATCTAACTACATCAAATGGGTAGGGACTGTTTCTCTAATTTAGTTTTTAAATTGAAAAATAAAGAGATCAGAGAGTATTTATGTATTTGTCTTTCAGCACATCTGAAACTTTCTCTTTCTCTCCTGGAGAAAAAGATCAAAACATAAACTGGTGGATAGTACTGTAGACTAGTATGATGACTGGTTAAATAAGCATGCTAATTAACAGTAAACTGGAAGGAGGCAAACATCATGTGGTAGGAGTTTCTATACTTGGTGATATAAGTTTTTAAAAATGCTTTTTATTACCATCATTTTTGTGGCTGTTAATATTTTTAATTGTGCTTATTAGTTTTCAAAACAAAAGAGAAAATATAGTAGGGGTAAATCAACAGTTCTCAAAGTGTGATCTTGTCTTTCATGCCACTAAGACCCTCCTTTGGGGCCAAAAGGTCACAAATATATTCATCCTAATACTAGGATATTATTTACTTTTTTGCTCTTACTCATTAATGTCAGTGAACTTTTCCAAGGGCTATAATAATGTGTGATTTAATGCGAAAAGACTTTTGAGAATCCAGATTTCTTATATGAAGCAATATAGAAGAGAGTTGAAAAATGTAAAAAGATGCCATTATCCTCAATTCTTTTACTTTGAATAATACAGCCAACTTCAGGGAAAAATATCTTTATAGGAAATAGACATTATCATTAAATCAATAAATGTATTAACACTTTAAATTCTTAATTTTACTTCCTAATTTAGTAACTATGGATATAATCTATATAAACAAAAATTCTTTTGTATCCTCAATAAATTTTAAATATTCTGGTTCACGAGAAACAAATAGTTCCTAATAATAAAATCTTTGAGAATAAATGAATTAAATAATTAGATTTATAATTTATAATTAAGTAATATCAAAGTAGGATTGATGACAAAATATCAGTAATGCATAAAGCACAATGATAAAGTTCCAGGCATGTAGAAGTTTGGGAAATAGTGACTATACTCATGCCATTAACAATCATGAGGCTATATGTTTAAACACATAATTTCTGTCAGGATCCAAGGCTTCCATGACTGGAATTAAAATAAGTAACCATTTCCCTGAACTCTAAATGCACCTGAAATATTGTCTATTATTAGAGTAGCACCTCTGAATTATTTAACGCCTCACAAATTTTAGGTAAGGTAATGCTTTAAAGAATCTGTATTAGTTGCGTGTGATTACATAACAAATTACCACAAAATTAGAAGTGTAAAAAACCCATATAATATCTCGGTTTCTAAGGATCAGGAATCTGGGCACAGTTTAGCTCCCTCTTCTGCCTGCAGTTCTGCAATCTGTGTGTCATCTAGGACTGGAATCTAAACTGAAAGTTTGGACTGGGGAAAGGTCGACTTCTAAGTTTGAGTGGTGGCTGGAAGAATTCAGTTCCTAGAGCCTGTTGGCCTTGGTTTCTAGCTGACTCCTGGCTGAGGACCGTCCTCAGTTCCTTGTCTCAAGGGCTTCGCATAGCAGCTTGTTTCAAACTGTTGTAGCCAAAAAATAGAGTTTGTGAGAAAGCCAGAATTCACAGTTCTATGTAAACTAATCACAGAAGTGACATCTCATTCCCTTTGCCATGTTTTATTGCTTAGAAACAAGGCACAAGGGACAGCCAACCCAACTCATATCCACAGGAGATTACACAAGGGTGTGACTACCAAGAGTTGGGATCACTGAGGGCTAGTTTATCAAAACTAGCATAGCCGTGCATACTCCTAAGCATAGAATAAAGATAGTCTGGCTATTATAAAAAGCATGTATTCAGTTGTGCATGCATTTTCTAATCAATGACTTCGTCATATGCTCACTTTATGATGAGTTAGGATGAAAAGGCAACTATGCCATTACCTCCTAATTCAAATAAATTTGAATTTCCTAGATGAAGGACAACAAGTAAACATTTCCCATCTGCAATTATAACAACTTGCTGTGGGTTCACCAAGAAATAGTGTATCAGGTTTACTAAGGTAATTGGTAAGATGACACTAGAATTAAGTCCAGGAGGGCTGAGGAGAATTAGTGAGGTGCAAAGTATCTTTAAGAAGTGAAGATTGTCATGTAAGGAGACTAGTAGAAGCAGATTCACAGAAAAATGAAATAACTTGAAATTGCAAGTCACTTCTGGAAATTGCAAGTCACTTCTGGAAATTGCAAGTCAATTGGCTATATCAAGGGATGGGTTTTAAAAGTTAGGAAAGGGTCAGATTATGAAGGGATATGTCTGCTAGAAAAATTCACTTATTTTTTAATTGAAAATTATTGAAAAATATAATTTTTAATTATGATAATTTGTACTTCCATGATGTAGTCCATTAATTGTAGTATTTAGGGACATCATGATGGAACTGTTGGATGAAATGATTTGAAGAATTTAGACTACTATCAGCACAAAATTTGGAGGCCTACTATAATTATCCAAGTAAGTAATTTTGAAGATTTGAGGAAGGGATATACTACTAAAATACAGATAAGGAATGACATAGGAAAGTTACTCCCAAATTGGAATCTGTTAATCAGATAACTTTTTATCTTGAGAGGGTTCTAGAACAGTAGACATTTCTCCTCCCTCAACTCCAAAGTTAATGTACATCCAATTCATGGAAGAATTTTATTAAAATCTGATATCATAGGTCTGGAGCAGGGCCTGATCATCTGCATATAAGTTACCAGGGGATGCTTATGCTGCTGGTCCTCAACCCGTATTTTGATTAACACAGGATTATATTACTAAAGTCTTTGTGATTGAAAAATGGAAGGGGTGATTTAGACAAAGCATGTAGAATTTACACCTACACCCTCACTTAGATGTAAAGGAAAGAATAGGAGTAGCAAGGAATCTATAGACTCTCCAACCAAAACAAAAAGCAAGGCTGTTAGTGAGAAAAAACACAATTATTTGTACATGGAGAGGAAGATTCACAGAAAGGTCTTATCAGTTGCAGAATGATTTTAAGGTGGCTTCAATGGCATGCACTCTTTTTTTTTTTAAATTTATTTGAGAGAGAGACAGAGAGAGTGAGAGAGAGAGCACGAGCAAGGTGATGGGCAGAGAGAGAAGCAGACACCCTGCTGAGCGGGGAGCCGGACATGGCCTCAATCCCAGAACTCGGGGATCATGAGCTGAGAGGAGGGCAGATGCCCAACTGACCGAGCCACCTAGGGGCCCTGTGCACTTCATTTTAATACATTCTAGACCTTTGTTTCAAGAAAATTAAGTGTTCATTAACCTCTACAACTGAAAAGGAACCGGTTAATGTTTGGAAGTGAATTGGAAGGAGAGAAACTATGCATGTGGCAAATGGCACTCACACTTTTCTAATGAGCAGGAAGCAAATAAAACTCCAACAAGAATGGTAAAGTGGGAGAAGTATAAGATTTCAACTT
The DNA here is from genome assembly GCF_003265705.2 of Callorhinus ursinus. NCBI lineage: Eukaryota > Metazoa > Chordata > Mammalia > Carnivora > Otariidae > Callorhinus > Callorhinus ursinus. The sequence goes on along the minus strand of NW_027397063.1, from coordinate 13,671,290 downwards.
TATCCTTTCAAGAGAATGGGGGGGAAATGGACTAAAAATACTCAAAATAGTGACCAGGAAGAACTGACAAGTACAACGGAGCTGTGGATTCAAATTGTGGTAGCACAAGTGGACATGGCTATTTAAGATGTTTTCTTTTATTTATTTATTTATTTATTTAGCCTGTATCATCTCTCTCTCTCTCTCTCTCTCTCTCTCTCTCTCTCTCTTTTTTTTTTTTTAGTACTCTTTCCGGTTTGGTTACTGTGTGTTCATCTCTTATCCAAATAGTTTTCCTACATGATTTGTTAATATAACTCCCTTTTTATGAGAAATGGTTGATTATAGAAAAGAGTGGAATTCCTTTCCTGGAAATTTGTAAACTGAAGCTGAGATCACCTATGGTTTTCTGTCAGAATTTCTAATATGTCAAATTTGGAGGATTATCCAAAGCACTGAACATTAGATAACAGTGACAAACAGCCAGTCAACAAAGATGGTTAGAAATGAGAGAGACTGGAGCCAATATACAAAGAAAAGTACTAGATATTAGATAGGAAATAATTATTGGAATTGGAGTCTCTTGTTCTAAATGATCCTGCCACTCCCTGACTTCCCTAATTTTTAAGAGTTTTGATGATTCAATAATTCCACACACTACAGTCATATAATAACCACCTTCTAGAGTCTATTCCATGGCTGGTAAGAAGTTTACAACAAGAAAGGTATGACAAATTCATCTTCAAAATAACATTACTCACAATAAAATACAAAATAAGAACAAATATATTTTCCATTTCTTTCCTTTCCTGATTTTTGTCGTAGGCACTACTCTGTGGGATTCAATAAAGTTCATTTGTGTGTCAACCAAACTTTATTGATTCAGTTCAGCTTCATGGATTTGCACTGAAGTGTTGCTCACCCTAAAAGAATGCTAATCAAGTAATTCTATGACAGTCTTATAACCTTGCAGTAAAAAGCACACCAGTGTAAAGGTGGGTGAATTACAGTTTATTTGATGCTTGATTTACTCTACAGCTGTCTTCCACAAAGAAATATAATAGCCAAAAACTAAAGCTTGGGTGGTTTTTAAACAGACTAGGAGTTATTTGGTGTTACTTGGTGAAGAGGCTAGATTCCTGAGGGAACAGAGAGAATGAATGAGTTATTTAAAATCTTTTGACTTTTTAGGATCTGGTTTACATTTGGATTTGCTTCCGACTCAAACAAGTTAGAAGTTGGCACTGACATACATACTTATCTTTCTTTGCTAATCTACTTAGAATCACTAAGAAGTAGTTCAACAAAGCTACTGTAGAAAAGATTAATACTTAAAAATTTTTACTGATGTAAAAGAAAAAATAAAAGAATTTGCTTAAAATCAAAGGAGAGCTGGTTTCTACATTGTGCCACTCCCACTTAACAATGCTGCTTAGGCAGTATTCAAATCTCTCTGAGGGTAGATTTGCTCTGAATATGTACTATATCACTGGGCTGGATTATTTTTGAAACTGAATAATATTGCCAGAGTGTTATAAAAAGAGAGAATCTTCCTTTATCTGCAGATCAAGTTTAGAAAATGTAGGAGTGGGCGCCTGGGTGGCTCAGTTGGTTAAGTGACTGCCTTCGGCTCAGGTCATGATTGATCCTGGAGTCCCGGGATCTAGTCCCGCATTGGGCTCCCTGCTCAGCGAGGAGCCTGCTTCTCCCTCTAACCCTCCCCCCTCTCATGTACTCTCTCTCTCTCATTCTCACTCTCTCAAAATAAATAAATAAATCTTTAAAAAAAATAAGAAAAAAAAGAAAATGTAGGAGTTGTGTAAGTTTCTGACATATTTCTATAGTGATATGTAACTGTGATAAAGGTGCTGTTACAATATTCAACCAGTACTTTTGAGTATATTTATTTATGAACTTTAAGTAGCAATTTACACCTTGAGGAAATTGACAACTGCCTAATTAATGTTCATGCTGGTCATAAACAACACTATCGTTTTCACAATAGAAATTTTTAAACACCAATTAATATAAAATCTGGTATTTCTAATTCATATGCAGGAAAGTATTAATTTGGAATATCTCTCTTAAAATGGGACATGGAATTAAATAAATCATTCATAACATGCGGCCAAATATATAATTATTTTATTATGCAAGAGAAAGGGAACATTTTTACTAAAAATTTAATCTAAAAACAAAAAAATGTATTCTTCTCAAAGGTATCAATTTGCAATCATTATTTATATTGTTCCTATAAAGTCCATGATTATATACATGGAGTAACTTAGAATTTGATAATTTTGGTGAAGTATAAAAAATTCATAAAAGGAAAAAAATTAAAATTGTATTACATGATTTAAAAATTGAGGAAACTTCACATTTTATTATCTTTGTGGTTCTATCAGGTATACGACAACATAACGTTATGTACATATACATGGATATTACTATAGCCTATGAGTCTTCCTTCAATAAGACAATGATTAAAAATGATAAAGAAAATAACTATATTTAATATTAGTGTAAGGAAAACTGGTAAACATTTAGAGATGAAGAAATAAAGGATATTTTAAATTTTAGTTGCACTGTAATTTACAACAGTCATATCAGACATGTTACTTGACCTGACATCTCTTCTCCCTTCCTTTAGTCACATCAACCCATTTCTTTGAAAGAAATCACCTAAAATTATTTACATTTTCCTTCTCTTATTAACCAAATAAGAGATGAAACTTTTCAGAGGTGGTCCACAAATGCTTTATCAACTTAATAAAACTTACCTCCCCTCCCTTAGACATCGCTAACATTGTGGAGTGCCTGGGTGGCTCAGTTGGCTAAGCATCTGCCTTTAGTCAGGTCGTGATCTCAGGGTCCTGGGACCAAGTCCCTCAGCTTCTCCCTCTGCCTCTCTCTCTGTCTCTCATGAATAAATAAATAAAATCTTTTTTAAAAAAAGACATCATTACATTGTTACACACAGATAGTGACTCTATTTCATAATTATTCAGATTAGTTTAATGATCCAAAGTTAACTTTTTAAGTTTATTTATTGAAGTAATTTCTACACCCACATGGGGCTTGAACTCACAAACCCCAAATCCAGGGTGTCATGTTCCACCAACTGAGCCAGCAGGCAACCCCCCAAAGTTAATTTTTTGCTAACAGATTATCCTTGCCTCATTGGAATAGTTCTGAATTGTACAATGTGTTTCCATTCAAATTTCAGATTTCATAATCTCTACTGGCAAATTTGGTTATGTAAATGAATGTTTTATTAATAATATTCCACTGTAAGGACACATGTAACTATGTTTTAACTAAAATATAAGGTACATAAATTAAGTCTTCTGATAAAATTATTCTTTTCTTAATAGTCAAATAAGAGATTCTCAGCAATATGAATTTGTCTAAATATTTCAGAATCAACCAGTTTGTGTGAATATTTGATTAATTCAGTCAAAAATCCACATCGACAATTTGTGTTGTTTGAATAAATGAAATGGAACTATTTGTGGATATTCATAGGGAACAATTTTATAACCATACAGCAGGATATTCCTGGGAACATGCTTTATTATAATTTATAATTACCCTGCATGTGTTCTCTGAAGAACTATAATACCCTTCAGAATAATTAATACAAAAAGCATCAGAAATACCCAGTTTTTCCAGTGGCTTCACGGCTAGGGGATGTTGAGAATGAATTCCAACCTAAGTCTTCCCTGTCTTCAAATTCCTTCAAATGGTGGCCTAGCTACCACTAAAGCCATGGGTAATATAGAAACAGATAACTGTCTCCAAATAATTATTTCAAGAGTCTTAGTTTGGCAGACCATGTTCTATAAACCTAAACATTCCCATGGATATAAAAAGTTCAAGGGTTTAATGACAGAGTGCATATATTTTTAACAGAATTAATGATTGTGTTTTGAATGAATATATCCTAAGTACAAAGAGAATATGGGAAGGGCGCCTGGGTGGCTCAGTCAGTTAAGTGTCTGCCTTCGGCTCAGGTCATGATCCCAGGGTCCTGGGATCCAGCCCTGCATTGCACTCCTTGCTCAGTGGGAAGCCTGCTTCTCCCTCTCCCACTCTCCCTGCTTGTGTTCCCTCTCTCACTGTGTCTCTATCTAATAAATAAATAAAATCTTTAAAAAAAAAAGGAGACAATATGGGAAAAGATAACATATCTAAGGTATGTAAATCTAATTTGGTAGTGATAGTGACTTTGAATTGAGAAATAAAGATATATATCCAAGGTCAGGAAAAAACTGGATGTTAATAGTTTTTGTGATTTGTACTCTTACACTGAGGATAAATTAATTTAAAAAAATAGTTACTTAAAAATGTATTCACCAATGATCATGTTTTCATTAATAGTTTCACTTGCATCTAAGGTTTTCTTATTATGTTTAGATTTAAATAGCTAAAGATTTCTACTTTCATCCTAGATTAAGTCATTTAGTATATATGGCATCCTAAATCAGGCTTAACAGAATTCAAATTAGTGCTAAAGGCACACACAAACTTTTGCAAATAGATATCACCTAATGATATCTATTTCATTATGATATTTTTTAAAAAACATTTAACTTCTACCCCCCAGTGTGGTACTCAAACTCATGACCCCAAGATCAAGATTCACATGCTCTTCCAACTGAGCCAGCAAGGCACCCCTTAATTATAGTATTCTTAAAGGAATAATTCATTTTTAATGTTAGTAACTTTGAACAGATACATGTCCTGTATCTGTTCACCAAACCCAAATAATTATTGGCAGATGTTCTATTCACAATTTTAAAGATGTGTGTTACACTTAAGGTGTTTTTTAAGATTTATTTATTTATCTGAGAGAGAGAGAATGCATCAATGGGGGGGGAGGATGAGGGAGAGAGAGAATCTCAAGCAGACTCCTTGCTGAGCATGGGGCCAGATGCGGGGCTCAATCTCACGACCCTGAGATCATGACCAGAGCCAAAACCAAGAGTTGGACACTCAAGTGACTGAGCCACCCAGGTTCCCCCACCTTAATATTCTTTATTTATTTTTATTTTTTTAAGATTTTATTTATTTATTTGACAGAGAGAGACAGAGCAAGAGAGGGAACACAGCAGGGATAGTGGGAGAGGGAGAAGCAGGCTCCCCGCTGAGCAGGGAGCCCAATGTGGGGCTGGATCCCAGGACCCTGGGATCATGATCTGAGCCAAAGGCAGATGCTTAACGACTGAGCCAATACATTGTCATTGTATCTATCATAGTTCATAGAGACAATCATAAATCAGTCTTCTGACTCTTGCACTAACTCTTTCTCTCAGTCTTTCATCCATTCATCTCATATTTAAAACAAACAAACAAACAAACAAATAAGTTTTCTTTTTCATTCTGAGCCCTTGTGAAAATGAGTAATATCCCAAACTTTAGAAATGGTTATAATAATAGAGAGCTGTGTATCTAAAATAGGGAGATACTAACTAAAACCAGCTGGTTAGGAGAAAAGTAAAATACTGATTTCCATACAATTTGACAAAAGAAAAACAACAAAACCCAGATTTAATCTGTCTAACATACTATCATCTTTGCTTTTACTAGCAGCTTTTGTGGTTAGTGTTTTTGGCAAAAAGACTTTCAAACTGAAAAAAAAAAATCCTTTGGTTTCCTTTTTGGCCTTTGAAACTCAGGTGTTTTCCCTATATAGATGTTCAGAGAACTTCTCTTAGAGATTAGCAGGCATGCAAAATTATTTCCCAGCAAACTTCAAATCCTAGACTAGAAGAAATATTTACATATTCAGGTATTTGCTTCCTATCATTCTCCAAATCTAAAACATTCCTGGCAGTTATTCTGGACATATTAGTAAGTCTTAAATCTAATAGCCTACAGACTTTCCAGGAATATCCTCTTATATTAAATGATCATGACAATCAAAGGTTCTTATCAATGTCCATTTCCTGCTTAAAATGCAATTCCTGTGGTCTTTTCTATACAGCTTATGAACTCTGATTCTAATAGTTTCTTTAAATATGAAAATCACACTTTAGGTTTCCCTTTCCTTTAAGCAGATTCATAATCTTTCCTTTTTTATACATATATATGTTATAGAAGAATTTATCTTACATAGAAATATTACATAAGATCAAGATGCAATTTTTCCCCTTTTGTTTACTATTTCACATAGTTTAGTTAGTCCTTAATTTAAAAATAGATGGCAAGTCTAGGGGTTCAAAAGACCAACATAGGAAGACCCTGAACTCATCTACTCCACAGACACAATGAATCTAAACGAACATATAGAGCAATTCTGCTAAAGAAGAACAGAGACCTGATTGAACATCTTCTACACGGGTGCCTGGGTGGCTCAGTTGGTTGAGCGACTGCCTTCAGCTCAGGTCATGATCCTGGAGTCCCAGGATCGAGTCCCGCATCGGGCTCCCTGCTCGGCAGGGAGTCTGCTCCTCCATCTGACCTTCCTCCCTCTCATGTTCTCTCTCTACCATTCTCTCTCTCTCTTAATAAATGAATAAAAATCTTTAAAAAAAAATTAAAAAAAGAACATCTTCTACACAACAAAGGATAGAAAGACCATAAAAAAAAGAGCAGGAAACAAAGACATGGTAATGTTGGGAACCCCACCCTCCATGCAGCAACCTGCAATAAGGAGGGACAGCACTAAGGATCCCACAACCCAGATTTACCCCTCCTGACACACAGAAAATAAGAACAAACAAAACAAAACAAAACAAAACAAAACAAAAAACAGCTATTTGAAAGGCAGCCAGACTATAAGTGAAAGAAACTCATTTGCTAACCCTACTGCATCCATCTAACAGTGGAAGAATTGCTGGAACTCTCTGTAGGTTGGAGGTGTTGGCCAGCACCACTGTTTACATTTCCCATCCACCTTAATATTGCAGATAGAAGCAGGGTCTAAGAGCTCTAGCCAGCCTGCTACATGCTAACCCCTGCCAACTCCAGCCAACCACAAAAGATACAACCCCTGCCCCCAACCTCTCATGTATCTACCCCAGTTCCAGCTGTCGCATTAGGGCAGTCCCAGTGTAGAGTTCCCTAGGAGACCCTGAGCTCACACGTTCTACAACTCCAACCAGCCAGCCAAAGCCACCAGGCACATAGAGTTTACATACGGAATGCTCCTAAACAAGACCATTCTGCAAGACTGGGAGAGGCAGCTGTTTTGCCTCACTCATAGAAACAAACACAAAAAAAAAAAATAAATAAATAAAAAGAGGGGAAAGTGGAATATACTGCAAATGAAAGAATGAGACATAAATTCAAAAAAGAACTAAATGAGATAAGCTACCTTCTGATAAAGAGTTTAATGTAATGGTCATAAAGATGCTCATTGAATTTAGGAGAAAACTGGATGCACTCAATGAGAACTTCAAGAAAGAGATTATATATATATATATATACAATATAATATATTATATATATAATATATTATATATATATAGTATATATAATATATATATACTATATATATATATAGTATTCTATTCTATTCTATTCTATTCTATTAATTATATATATAAAAGAACAAATCAGAATTGAAGAACAGAATAACTGAAGTGAAAAATACACTAGAGGGCATCAACAGTGTATTAGCAGATGCAGAAGAATGAATCAATCTGGAAGACAGGATAATGGAAAACACCCAATCTGAACAGAAAAAAAATTAAAAACAGAAGAATAAATCATAGTAATCATCAATCATACTAATCAATCATACTTATATTCACATTATCAATGTACTGGGCCAGCATCAATCATACTAATATTCACACTATAAGGGACCCAGAAGGTGAAGAGACAGAGAAATCTTCATAAAACTCATGTGAAGCAATAATAGCTGAAAATTTCCCTAATCTGGGGAAGAAAACGGACATCCACATCCAGTAACCTTTAAAGAGCACCAAAGGAGATGAATGTCCACACCAAGACACATAATAATTACAATGTCAAAAATTAAAGAGTGAATCTTAAAAACAGCAAGAAAAAACAACTAGTTATGTACAAGGGAAATCTCACAAGCCTATCAGCTGATTTTTCAGCAGAAACTTTCAGGAAGAGGGAATGTCATGATATATTCAAAGAGCTGAAAAAAAACCTATAACCAAAAGTACCCTACATGACAAGATTATTACTCAGAATTGAAGGAGAGATAGACTTACTAAGACAAACAAAATTTAAAAGTCCGTCACCACTAAATGAGTCTTATAAGGAATGTTGAAGGAACTTAAGGCCATAACTAGAAGTCAGAAAATTATGAATAGAAAAACCTTCACTGATAAAAGTTAATATATAGTAAAAGTTGATTAATTATGTATAAAACTAGTATGAAAGTTAAAAGACAAAAGTAGTAAAATCAATTACATCTAAAAAGCTAAGTAATTTTAATATGTAAAATATGAAATGTACAATACAAAAATGTAAAACAAAACCTGGAAGGGGAAGTAAAAAAAGGAGTACTTTTAAAATATGTTTAAGTCTAAGTTACCATCAACTTAATATTGATGTTATATATTTAGGATATTTTATATGAACCTCATGGCAACCACAAACCAAAAACCTATACTACATACAGTAAAAAGACAAAGGAATCCAGAATTAACACTAAGAATCATCAATCACAAAGGAGGGGAGCAACAGGAGGACAAAGAAAGAGAGAACTACAAAACAACAAGAAAACCATTAAAATGGCAGTAGGTACATACCTATCAATAGTTACTTTAAATGTAAAATGTTCTAATTGTTCCAATCAAAGAATAGAGGGTGACTGAATGGATAAAAATAGAAGACCCATTTATATGCTGCCTGCCAGAGACTCACCTCAGACCTCAAGACATACAGACTGAAAGCAAAGGAATGGAAAAAGATATTCCTTGCAGATTGAAGTGAAATAAAATCTGAGGTTGCAATACTTCTAGCAGATAAAATAAACTTTCAAACAAAGACTAACATGAGACAAAGTAGGAAAGTACATAATGATAAAGGGTTCGATCTAACAGGAAAATATGAAAATTGAAATTCTTTATCCATACAACATAGGAGCACCTAAATATATAAAGCAAATATTAGCAGACATAAAGGGAGAAATTGACAGCAATACAATAATAGTAGGGGACCTTCAGACCACACTTAAATCAGTGGATGGATCATCCAGGTGATCAATAAGGAAAGAGTAGGTTTGAATGACACATTCGAATGGATAGATTTAACAGCTAAAATATATTATCCCAAAACAGAAGTGAATATGGAACATTCTTCAGGGTAGATCACATGTTAGGCTACAGAACAAGTCTCAATAAATTTAAGAAGACTTGAAATCATACCAAGTATCTTTTCTGACCACAACAGTATGAAACTATGAATCAATTACAGTAAAAGAAATGGAAGAAACACAAGCACATGGAAACTAAACAACATGATACTAAACAACCAATGAGTCAATGAAAAAAATCAAGAAGGAGATCAAGAAATACCTGGAGACATGAAAAAGGTACAAAACTTGGGCGCTTGGGTGGCTCAGATGGTTAAGCGTCTGCCTTTGGCTCAGGTCATGATCCCAGGGTCCTGGGATCGAGTCCCGCATCGGGCTCCCTACTCCTTGGGAGCCTGCTTCTCCCTCTGCCTCTCTCTCTCTCTCTGTCTCTCATGAATAAATAAAATCTTAAAAAAAAAAAAAGGTACAAAACTTTTGGGATGTAGGAAAAGCAGAAATAAAATAAAGGTTTATAGGGGCGCCTGGGTGGTTCAGTCAGTTAAGTGTCTGCCTTCAGCTTAGGTCATGATCCCAGGGTCCTGGGATCTAGGCCCATGTCTGGCTCTCTGCTCTGCAGGGAGACTGCTCACCTCTCCCTCTGCCCTTCCCTGCCACTCGTGCCCTCTTTCTCTCTCTCTCTCTCAAATAAATAAAAAATATATATATATTAAAAAAAGAGTTTACATACAACACTCAGTGCTCCATGCAATACGTGTCCTCCTTAATACCCATCACTAGGCTAACCCATCCCCCTACCCCCCTCCCCTCTAACACCCTCAGTTAGTTTCTCAGAGACCATGGTCTCTCATGATTCATCTCTCTTTCTGATTTCTCCCCCTTCATTTTTCCCTTCCTTCTCCTAATGTCCTCCCTGCTATTCCTTATGTTCCACAAATAAGTGAAACCATATGATAATTGACTTTCTCTGCTTGACTTATTTCACTTAGAATAATCTCCTCCAGTCCCATCCATGTTGATGCAAATGGTGGGTATTCATCCTTTCTGATGGCTGAGTAATATTCCATTGTATATATGGATCACATCTTCTTTATCCATTCAACTGTTGAAGGGCATCTTGGCTCTTTCCAAAGTTTGGCTGTTGCAAACATTGCTGCTATGAACACTGGGGAGCATATGGAGCTTGTTTTCACTACATCTGTGTCTTTGGAGTAAATACCCAGTAGTGCAATTGCTGGGTCATGGGGTAGCTCTATTTTTAATTTTTTTTTTAAGATTTTATTTATCTTTTTGAGAGAGAGAGAACGAGAGATAGAGAGCATGAGAGGGAAGAGGGTCAGAGGGAGAAGCAGACTCCCTGCTAAGCAGGGAGCCCGATGTGGGACTCGATCCCGGGACTCCAGGATCATGACCCGAGCCGAAGGCAGTCGCTTAACCAACTGAGCCACCCAGGCGCCCCTCTATTTTTAATTTTTTAAGGAATCTGGGTGTTGTACGAAAACAATGAATCATGGATAACTGCATCAAAAACTGTTGATGTATTGTATGGTGACTAACATAACATAATAAGATAAAATTAAAAAAAATTATAATAATATGGGCCTACCTCAAAAAAAAGGAAAAATGGTCAAATAAACAATCTAACTTTACACATAAAGGAACTAGAAAAAGAACAAACACAATGCAAATTTAATAGAAGGAAGAAAGTAATACAAATCAGAGTGGAAATGAAATAGAGACTTAAAACTATATATCATTGAAACTAAAATCCCATTCTTTGAAAAGATAAACAAAATTGATAAATCTTTAACCAGACTCATCAAGGAAAAAAGAGGACTCAAATAGGAAATATAAGTGGAGAACCTACAACTAACAGCACAGAAATACAAAGGATTAGAAAAGATTACTAACAAAAAATTATATACTAATAAACTGAACAACTTAAAAAGAAATGGATAAATTCCGAGAAACATACAATCTATCAAGACTGAATCAGGAAGAAATAGGAAATCTAACAGATCAATTAAAGTAATAAAATAGAATCAGTGCTCAAAAACACCCAACAAACAAAAGTTTAGGACCAGGGTGCCTGGGTGGCTCAGTTGGTTGGGCGACTGCCTTCGGCTCAGGCCATGATCCTGGAGTCCCGGGATTGAATCCTGCATTGGGCTCCCTGCTCGGTGGGGAGTCTACTTCTCCCTCTGACCCTATCCCCTCTCATGTGCTCTCTCTCTCTCATTCTCTCTCTCAAATAAATAAATAAAATCTTAAAAAAAGAAGTTTAGGACCAGATGGCTTCAAAGGTGAATTCTACCGAACACTGAAAGAGTTAATAGAAATTCTTCTCAAACTATTCAAAAAAAATAAAAGAGTGTGAAAGTCTTCTGAACATTCTATGAGGCTAACATTACTCTGATACCAATTCAGATAAAGACACTACAAAAAAAAATAAAAATTACAGATCAATAACCCTCATGATCATTCACACAAAAATTCTCAAGAAAATATTAGCAAAGTAGGTAAAGGAGAGTAAGACTTACAAACTTCCAGTTATAAAACAAATCAATCACAGGGATGAAAGATATGGCATAAGAAATATAGTCAATATTTAATAACTTTGTATAGTCACAGGTTGTTGCTCTACTTATTGTGGTGAGCATTTCTCTATGTATATAATTGTTGAATCACTATGTTGTACACCTGAAACTAGTATAAGATTGCATTTGAATTATACTTCAAAATATATATATATATATATATGGCAAGATTGTATTTGGAAAAAAAAGATCCCCAGTATGACTTTTACAATACTTTTAGGAGAAATTATTTAAAAGGACAGTGAAAAAGAAATGGAAATTGAAATAGTTGGAAGAAAAAAAACAAAAATGATCAGAAATTTTTATCAGAAAAAAAGTTCCTATTTTGAAATTGTTTGGGGGTTTTATATAGCAAAAATAATTAGTAACTTTTTTAAAGATTTTATTTATTTATTTGAGAGAGAGAGAACATGAGCAGGGCAGAGAGGGACAAGCAGACCCTTGGCTGAGCAGAGACCCTGATGTTGGGCTCATTCCCAGGACTCTGAGATCATGACCTGAGCCAAGGCAGACACTTAACCGAATGAGCCACCAAGGTGCCCCAATAATTAACAATTTTATTCTACCCTTTGCCTACAGTAATTCATTACTAGACAGAAAATGGTGTCATAAACAAATTGTGAAATTGTTGAGAATTTGCAGAACAATGGAAATTTAAGCCTTTTTCCATTAGAATTTCTCAAGAAAGAGAAATAAATCTACAATCTAGAATGTTTATTACAAAGAAATCATGGATATAGGGGCACCTGGGTGGCTCAGTCATTAATCGTCTGACTTTGGCTCAAGTCACGATCCCAGGGTCCTGGGATCGAGCCCCACATTGGGCTCCCTGCTCCACGGAAGCCTGCTTCTCCCTCTCCCACTCCCCCTGCTTGTGTTCTCTCTCTTGCTATGTATCTCTCTGTCAAATAAGTAAATAAAATCGTAAAAAAAAAAAAGAAATCATGCATATATACACTTACCTGTTATTTCTTTAATTCTGGAATACTTTGCTTCAGACTCTAGGTTGCTATAAATAAACAACTTTAGTTTTGACTTTTAAAGTTTTTTATTATTTTGTAATTTGATTAAAATCAATAGTGTTAGAGAAATGATGAGGGATTAATAAAGCAAATCAACACTGTAGAGTTGATAAGGAGGTAATTTAACCCATCATTTCTAACTAGAATCCCAGGGAAGAGGGAATTATCACAAATTACATATATCCCGTACAACTCCACACTCAAGTGATTTTTTTTTTTCAAAGTGATGACTTCTCATTATCTTGAGTTTATATTATTCTGGCCATTTATTTTATCTTTTAAAGTAAACAAAAAACAAAAAAACAAAAGTGAATGAACAAATAAATATACATTAACAAAAAGCCTGTGTGTTCTTAGGAATTTAAATTTCAACCAAATTGCACTTTCAATTTCTCAAAAATTATACATCTAATATCTGCTGATCCATTCCATTGCTTTGCACATTTACAAAATGGGGAGAAAAAAAAAGACAAATCTGTTTCACATTCAACATCCAAAAGCTAAGAAGTTTATTAACACTGAAGAATAAAATGTCCCTTAAGAAAACAAAAGTGTGGACTAAGCATTTCTTAATGAAATTATTTTAAATGTAAACTTTGTAAAATATATTTGACTACCATTTATTTGCCCTTCATTGTCTTTGGAAAAGAAATAAACATAACTCCATTTAACAACTCATTGGACTCAAAGAACTTTTAATAAATTTACCTTAGTAAATCCAACATTCTTCTATCTCCTTCAAAACACTGAACTATTGGATTCATCACAAAATAAAACAAAACATTCTTTGCTTTTGCTTAAAAATTTTTCTAGGATTTCCATGACCAAAACATAACCAATCTCATCAATTTACAACAAATCAAGGAGTCAATCCATTTCAGATAACTAACACTGAATGAGTATTAAGTTAGATCAGTACTTGGAGTTTTTTAAAAAGTACACTGCATTCTAGCATATAAACACTATTCTAAGAGTGGGAAAGAAATAAGACTAGGCCTCCTACCAGAGAAGAATACTTTTTTAGTGATTCATAAAACTGTCTTTTTGATATTTCATCTGCTATAGACCTTGAGAAATGTTAAGTAGTGTTCCAAACGGGAAAAAAGTGATAGGAGGATCTGAAACCTGGCTTTGTCTACTGGTGCTATGTATCTAGGATAATGAGAATGAAAAATATAAATAAGAGCAGAAGTAGATACTCGAATGGCTGTTAGTAATTTTCCCTATATTTTCACATTTTTTACTCTAATATTAACTTTTCTTCTAAAATTTTTCAAATAATCCCAGCAGTATTCAGTTACCTGAAAAATTTCTGTTTCAAACAAGACTAAATGCTTAGAATTATTTTAAAAATGGTTATTTAAAAAACATACTGAGATATCAAGAAAATATGGGAAATGCTCAGATATCAAAAATGAAGTGTTCATATGAATCCAAAACAGGTATGAAGCTATCATAAGACAACTACTAGTCACAGTGTTATAATGGGAACAGTTTTCATGGTTGTGCTGAAAAGAAGAGACCTAAGTCCTACTTACCGAAAAACCAAGGTCCACACAAATAAAACCCTCAATGAAATATTGTGTACCAGGAAAAAACAAAAGAATCCAAAAAAGATAAAAGGGACACTTGCCACTAGGTTATGGGTGCATGAAAAGAAGGTTTTTTGGAGAATTCTTAATCACTGGTTGACATTCATGGAAGTTTGAGGTTAAGTTCACACTGCATGCACATTCGTAGGACCTCAATACTGTACATTTATTTAAGTGTCCTATATGGTCCACAACCCTATTCAAAGAATAAACAAAAGTTCTCTCTGGAAGAATAAATCTCCAAACAGATTTGTTAGAATTTCCCCAGATGAAATTCAAATAACCATGTTTGCAAACAAATCACACCATTCAACCCCATTCATTCAACATCAATTCAAAAAATATTATTTAAGAACCTATTAAACATTAAATATTGTTCAAGATTCTAGGCATGCTATAGTAAACGATAAAGGAAAAATAACCACTGCACTCACGGACTGGTTCTGGTTAATGAGAAATACAGGAAATTCAATATGTAAATGCATGCTATGGTGTCTTTATAGGTAATAACTTATATGGGAAATCATGAGTGGGCTAAATAGAATGTATTGAGCTGGGTGGACATGACTAATAAGCAATAGAAATCAACCAACCATCCATTCCCCAATGACTTTCACTGCTAAGGATATCAAATAGGGGTGCCTGGGTGGCTCAGTCAGTTAAGCTCTGGACTTTGGCTCAGGTCATGATCTCAGGGTCCTGGGATGGAGCCTTGTGTCTGGCTCCCTGCTCAGTGGGAAGTCTGCTTCTCCTTCTCCCTCTCCCTCTGCTCCTCCGCCACTCATGTGTGTTCTCTCTCTTTCTCAAATAAAAACAAAATCTTAAGAAAAATTTTAAAAAGGATATTAAACAGAAGAATTAACATGCAAACTGGACAAATGAAGCCAAAAAAATAATAAAATTGAGATATGAAGAAATTAACTAGATTGTGTCACATATTGCTAACATGATAGAAAAGATAAGACATATGGAACACTGAAACCAAAAAAGATTTTTTAAAGTATGTTTTTAACAATAATACAGTAGAAGAAGGAGATAACACATGGGGTAGAGGCAATATTTTATACATGTAACATGTGAGAATCTAGGACTGAATAAATCCATGAATCAGAAAGCATGGTATCTCTCCCATTAAAATTAATAAAAATCGTTTAGTAACTAAGATAATAGTAAAGCTAACAAATAACATATGAAGCATATGGCGAATTACCTACAAAGAATCACTGTGAGATTGACAGATTTCTCAGTAAAGAGAAGAAAAAGTCTTTAAGAAAATATCTTTAAGATGAAGAAACAGAATTCTCATCTAATACAATTCTGTACTTATTGCAAGACAAATGCACTATTGCAAAGATCTCTGTAGAATCCATTTGGATAGAGAATAGTTGTTATTACAGATAGACAGAATTTTGGTTTGTCTGAGGTTACCATGGAAATCTTTTCCTTCATTTCGGTGAAAGTTTCACAACACATGCTCTGCAGAAGTACCAAAGGCAGGATACCCTCTGAAAGTCACTTCCAGACATTTATTAACCAGTGAATGTGTTCATTAGGACATAAATGTCACATTTACAGAATGACAGATTCAGCTCTAGATGATTATATGTGTCATTATACTTGTGATATAGATCTATTATACATTCTATATAGGCCATTGTATAGGATGTTTTTACTACTGTGCAGTTGCACACTGTATCTGCTCTGGATCAAATCAAGCTTCTCTTTCTTTTACAGGTCTTATTAAATCATACCATACCTACTATTCTATAGTAACCAATTTAATTAACATTTTCAATTGGGTCAAAACAGAAACATTTTCAGAAGGAAAAAAAAGGCAACTCAGCATGGTAACAACTTCATTTAAAAATTAGTGCATAAGTTTCAGAAAGAAAGGCAACAGTCCCAAAAATGAATGTCTGAAATTCAACATGGAAAGATTAACAACGAAATCGGTTAACCTCTGGATGAATCAAAACATCAACTGAAGGTATAAAACTCGCAATAATATCTAAATTATAGGGGTAAACAAAAGGACTAGATTAAATTATTGAGCAATACAGGCACAGAAATAGGTCACAGGGAAGGGTGGGGGTGGTGAAAAAGTCCTTTACATTTCTAGTATTCTTTGGAAGGCGAGTAAATATATTTGCTAAATGGAGGTGTTTATATTTGTTGTTTATATAGTCGTTTATATTATTATATTAGTGAATCAATATAAAGACATTTGTTGCTTATATTGTATTAATACAGTTATATTATCATTTATGTTTATATATTGCTTATATTATATGAGTTGCTTGTATTATTAAGGTTAAAAGAAAGCAGTATAAAAATGGAATGAATAAAACAGAAAGCAGAAAAGAAAACAAAGTGGTAGAAATACATAAGCAATCATAATCAACGTGGTTGTAGTAAATTTTTTTGCATAATAAATACTGAGAGTGGATAGAAACATTACACTTTGTTCTTCATAAAAGGCACTCCTAAAACAGTAATAGATAAAGGTAAAAAGGAATGCAAAAATGTATGGATTTAAAATGGCAAACATTGAAAACACTTAAGCTGTTTAACAACAAAAAACCATAAAAAAGCAGGAAAATAAAAGTAAAAAGGTGACAGCTGGATGTGCTGACTGAGAAGAGAATATAGAATGTTAGGGAAAAAAAGAATCATGTCAAAATAGCCCATTAAAAAAAACCCTGAAAGTACAAGGAAAAAGATGTAAGAGTCACATATATATATATATATATAATATATACAACAGGGGTGGGGAGAGAGAAAGGGGCGATATTTGTCAATAATAGTTTTTTTTTTTTAGATTTTATTTATTTATTTGACAGAGAGAGACAGCGAGAGAGGGAACACAAGCAGGGGGAGTGGGAGAGGGAGAAGCAGGCTCCCCGTGGAGCAGCGAGCCTGATGCGGAACTCGATCCCAGGACCCTGGGATCATGACCTGAGCCGAAGGCAGACACTTAACGACTGAGCCACCCAGGTGCCCCAGTCAATAATAGTTCTAACAGAGATTCAGAACAAAGAAAACACTGTGAACAATATTATGGCAATAAATTGTAATATTAAGTTGAAGTAGAAAATGTTAATAAATATTAATTTATTAATAGTAATAAAAAATATTACTAGTAACTGCAGTGCTTTCTTAGGGAAATGACAGGGCAAAGCTATTTTTTTGTTGGCTTCGGGCTGTATTTGTGCACTAAATCTTTATTCTAAAAAAATAAATGGAAGCTTTAATTTTTTTAAAATGAGAATTTTCATTTACACCTACATTAAAATCTTAATGAGAAAAATAATTTTGAAAAAATATTACTAGTAATAAAATGTTATCTAAAGTAATTTTAGTAGACAGAGAAAGCTAAAATTGTTTATAAGCATTAACACATTTGATCAGTGATGTAAATTCTTCATGTACTCAGCTCACAGTATGTTAACTCCAGTAAACATTCAAGAAAGAAACCATTCTAACCTTAACTTGCCCAAATAATGTTTTTAAAGGAGATCTCCATTTTGTGAAGCTTAGAGTCCTTGATACTGATACCAGTACCAGAAAATACAAGAAATGAGAAAGACTGACCAATCTTACTAATGGCAAAATATTAGTAGCTATTATCCAACATTAAACAATAAGAAGGCATCATATTAAATATTGTTTAGTTGCAAATGGAAAAAATCTTACTGTAGGAGTTCTTTTCATACCACAGCCTAGTCACAAATTAAAAATAGAAGAAGTTGGTGATTTAAGTAGATACAGAAAAAGATTCCTGAAATTTAATTGCAACTCATTGAAAAAAAATTAGCAAATTAGGAAAAGAAGAAATTTTCTGCATCTGATTAAAGATTTAGTAAAATTTGGGGTACCTGGGTGGCTCAGTCGGTTAAGCACTTGACTCTCCATTTTGGTTCAGGTCACTAACTCAGGATCCCGAGATCCAGCCCTGGGTGGGGCTCTGTGCTCAGTAGGAAATCTGCTTGAGCTTCTCTCTCTCCCTCTCCCCACAAAATGTGTGCATATGTGCACCCACTCTTTTTCTAAATTAAATAAATTAATCTTTAAAAGAAGAATTTAGCAAAATCTACACTAAGCAACACACATATTATTGAAGCATTGAAGCCATTTCTTTTGACATAAATTTAAAAAGGTAGCAGCTATTCTATTTAACATTATACTGGAAGTCCTAGAGAGTTTAGTCAGAGAATAGTATTATTCATTAAATTATAGCACAAAACAAGATTAGAAATGCTTTTAAGACAAAAAACAGTATTTCATGACACTTAAGAATAGTTTAAAGTGTAGTTCAAGAATTAAAATTTTGTTTATGATGTGATGATTCCTCTCAAAATTAGTTTGAATTTCATTAAGTTCTGATCAATTTCTATTTGTGAATATAACCATGATTTTTCAATGCTTCAATTTCTTAGATGCAATAGGCAAAAATTCAATATTTTATTAATAAGAATTTGTTCATTTGAAAATGGGGTTTCCTTACAGAAACTCAACATTATGTAATGAAAGTATGTCTATGCAATAAATGAAATCATGGAAATAATTTTTTAATTCAGTATTGCTTTATAAAAATTTACAAGAATCTCAAATTTTTAGGCAAGACAACTAGAGATTTGCAGAGAAGAGAAAGGGAAAGCTAGAGCCCACATATGTAATTGAGTATGGGCACTGTATATGTTGAGACACTACAATGTGAATGACTTTAAATTATTTTGTTTATAAATGATGAAATTATTTAATACTGACATTACAAAATTCAGAGAATATCCATGATTATATTATTAGATATTTTATATCTAATAATCTATTATAAATAAATAAATCTATTTTAATAGATATTTTATATCAACCCATTCTCTTTTCATATATGCTCCAGAGTAGTGCAGCCTTTTTTTTAAGATTTATTTATTTATTTATTTATTTATTTGAAAGAGAGAGAGAGAGAGAGAACATGAGAGGGGGGAGGGTCAGAGGGAGAAGCAGACTCCCTGCCGAGCAGGGAGCCCGATGCGGGACTCGATCCTGGGACTCCACGATCATGACCTGAGCCGAAGGCAGTCGCTTAACCAACTGAGCCACCCAGGCCCCCAAGTAGGGCAGCTTTTTATCATATATTTCCAATGTTCTTCCTTATGAAACAATATTAGCAAGTACTGTCTTATATGTGATGCTATGTATTAATGATTTGGCATATTTTACATCACTTGAGAAAGCTTATAGTTACTACATTCATTGTAACCAGAGCATATTATTTTACATCAGTCATATTTTCATTTCCTTAATTACATTGTTTTTTTCTGGCACTCTCTCTCCAAAACTTGTTCATTCCCATGATCAAGAAATATTGGGGTGTGGCTCAGTTGGTTGAGCATCCGACTCTTGAATTCAGCTCAGGTCATGATCTGGGGGTCGTGGGATCAAGCTCCACATCAGGATACACACTCAGATTCGAATCTGCTTACCCCTTTCCCCTCTGCACTCCTCATGTGCTCTTTCTCTTTCTCTCTCTCTCAAATAAATAAATAAAATCTTAAACAATAACAACAACAACAACAACAAAATTTTGTGGCAAATTTTGCAGATGAAACAGGGAGGAGAAATCCATGTGGCTGATCAAGAGTTGACAGGTGACTGTGTATGGGGGGAGGCAACTGCAAATAAAGGAACACTATGGTTGCATTGCACAACCTGATACCAGATTGTTGAGTAAAAAATAAATAAATAAAATAAGAAACTCACTGACAAGGCTGGATGCAAGGAAGCAGCCACCATCAGCTCCTGGTTTTGGCAATGTCACTAATACAACCTTTTTTTTTTTTTTAAGATTTTATTTATTTGATAGAGAGAGACATAGAGAGAGAGGGAACACAAGCAGGGGGAATGGGAGAGGGAGAAACAGGCTTCCTGCCGAGCAGGGAGCCCAATGTGGGGCTCGATCCCAGGACCCTCGGATCATGACCTGAGCCGAAGGCAGACGCTTAACCACTGAGCCACCCAGGTGCCCCACACCCTTTTTTTAAATTTTATTTTATTATGTTATGTTAATCACCATACATTACATCATTTGTTTTTGATGTAATGTTCCATGATTCATTGTTTGAGTATAACACCTAGTGTTCCACGCACTACGTGCCCTCTTTAAAACCCAATACCAGGCTAACCCATCCCTCCACCCCCTTCCCTCTAGGACCCTCAGTTTGTTTCTCAGTGTCCATAGTCTCTCATGGTTCATCTCCCCCTCCAACTCCTCCCCCTTCATTTTTCCCTTCCTGCTATCTTTTTTTTTTTCTTAACATAAAATGTATTGTTTGTTTCAGAGGTACAGGTCTGTACTATAGCCTTTTTGGTTTGGATTCTGGCAGCAGCTACTAATATTTTTTAAAAAACAAAACCAAATATTGTGGCAAATTTCTCCAACCAGTTTCAAATATAGACATTCTGTGTAATATCCATTTGTATTAACACTTTTTCTTTCCTTTGAGGAAAACTATATTAGAATTCATTTAAAATGAAACCTTAGAGGGGCACGTGGGTGGCTCAGTTGGTTAAGCAACTGCCTGGAGTCCCAGGATCGAGTCCCACATCAGGCTCCCTGCTCAGCAGGGGAGTCTGCTTCTCCCTCTGACCTCTCCCCTCTCATGCTCTCTCTTCCTCCCTCTCTCTCTCTCTCAAATAAATAAATAAAATCCTTTAAAAAAAGGAAAAAAAAAACACAAAAAAACGTGAAACCTTAAAAGGTATGTGATAAATCTTTTGCCTTAAGTATGTTTCCAACTTTTATCATCTTTCTTATCTACCTCTGCTTCCAAAGTTTGGAGTAACCAGTTATGGACATTATAATAGATTCTTATTTGAAAAATATGAATATTTTAAATTTCCCCTAGTGTCACATTCAAAAGCTAATTTCACAACTTCAACTTGCTGTAAATTTTATACTCTGTTTTTTTTAAGTTTTTAAAGGACATTTGACAAAAACGTAAAATTAGGTCCAACATCAGTAAGTGCTTTGACAGGATGTCAAAATTACTCATTGCACCAATAGAAATATTAAAAAAAAAACACAAGAAGGCAAAACTATGCACAGATTTTAACCTATTTTTCAAATACTAATATAAAATGGGAAACAATGGAACAATTCAGAAGAGATAAAAATATTGTGGGGAGAAAAAGACTGTATTTTTTTTTCTTGGACAGTGAAAGAAATAAGTATCCCTACACAATGTCTCACAGTTCTAAATGAGATCACCAATCAGATGGGTGGTGCATCGGGGGATGGAAAGCATTTCCAGTAAAAGAAAAAAGCAAATGACAGCATGAAGAAAACTCCATGTCTATGTAGAATGAACTGGATATTCTGTGTTCTGTCCTAGATCTTTCTCCCCTTACAATTCTGACCCGTTGGAGGCCACTGCTCTAACTGTGCCTTTAAATGCTAAGAGAAGTTCTAACAAAGGATTATCTAGGAGGAGCTCAACTGTGGGTCTTAAAGGAAATTGCTATAGCTTGTCTGCTTCCACCTTCTGGAATACTCGCTCTCTCCCTTATCCTTTCAAGGCTCAGGGTAGTAGTGATGCTCTGTTCCCTCCCATGTTTGTTAGCTGCAGCAAGTTTTAGTACCCCTTGTATTGCTCCTTAAGCCTCTTTACACAATTGTCAATAATGCCTGTGGGAACCTCTCCTCAGTTACTTTATTTGAATGAACTATTTGCTTCTGCCATGTCTGTGATAAGGACTATAATTCATTTTACATTTCTGTAATGTAAACTGGTAAGAGAATTGGAAAAACACTTAAAATGAAAACTTACACAGAACTCAAAGAAGAGAGAATTTTGTTTGCCATGACAAGAGAATTATGGAGCCTCTTAAAAACTTTAAAATTTGGTCTGATATGTACATATTAACACTTTTAAGGGACATCATGAAGAATAGACTTAACCGTTCTCAAAACTGGAGGCAAGGAGATCAAACATAATATTCAAAGTTCATGAGGACATGAACTAAAGTTACACCATTAATAGTGGAAAAGTAAACAACTTTAAAATATATTTTCTAACAAAGTTTATCAAGCCACACCAGTTTATCAAGGGCTGTTTCAGAAAAGAGCATTGCCATATTAGTAATAGTAGTAGGAATATCATCAGTATCACCATGGATCAATAATCTAAAACCCTTTTATTTAAAAAGATTTATCTATTTGGGGAGGCAGAGGGAGAGAATCTTTAAGCAAAGCCCCCACTGAGCAGAGAAGCAGATGCAATGCAGGGATTGATCCCAGATCCATGAGATCATAACCTGAGCTGAAACCAAGAGCCTGATACTTCATTTTACTGTGCTTCACTTTACAGCACTATGCAGATATTGCATTTTTTTTATAAGTTGAGGTTTGTAGCAACCCTGAGCAAGCCCATCAGCATCATTTTATTCCAACAGCATTTGCTCACTTGTCTCTGTGCCACATTTTGGTAATTCTCTCAATATTTCATAACTGTTCATTATTGCATTATGGTGATCTGTGATGAATGATCTTTGATGTTACTACTGTAATTGTTTTGGGGTGTCATGAACCATACCACCAACCTCACAATAAAACAGTGAACTTAATTGATAAATTTGTGAATTCTGATTACTCCATTAAGAGCCATTCCACCATCTCTCTTCTTCTCCGCAGGCCTTCCTACTCCCCAAGACACGATAATATTGAAATTAGTCCAATTAATAACCCTACGATGGCCTTGAAGTGTTCAAAGTGAAAGAGCGGCACATCTCTCACTTTAAATCAAAAGCTAGAAGTAATTAAGCTTAGTGAGGATGGCATGTAGAAAGCTGAGATAGGCCAAAAGCTAGGCCTGTTCCATCAAACAATTAACCAAGATGCTAATACAAAGGAAAAGTTCTTGAAGGAAACAGAATGTGCTACTCCAGTGAATACATGAAAGATACAGTGAAGTAGCCTTATTGCTGATATGGTGAAAGTTTTAATGGTCTGGACAGAAGATCAACCTAATCCAGAGCCAAGCCCTACCTCTCTTTAATTCTGTGAAGGTTTCAAGGGCTGAAGAAGCTGAGAAGAAAAGTTGGAAGCTAGCAGAGGTTGGTTCATGAAATTTAGGTAAAGAAGCCTTTTCTACAACTTAAAAGTACAAGGTGAAGTAGGAAGTGCTGATATAGAGGCAGCAGCAAGTTATCCAGGAGATCTAGCTAAGATACTTAATGAAGGTGGCTGCATAAAACAATAAATTTTCAGTGTAGATGAAATAGACTTCTACTAGAAGATGCCATCCATGACTTCCATAGCTAGAGAAAAGATGTCAATGCCTGGCTTCAAAGCTTCAAAGCTTCAAAGACAGGCTGACTCTCTTGTTAGGGACTAATGCAGCTGGTGACTTTAAGTTGAAGCCAAATAGTCATTTACCATTCCAAAAGTCCTGGGGCCCTTCAAAATCATGTTAAATTTATTCTGCCTGTGCTCTATGAATAGAACAGCAAAGTCTGGATGACTATGCATCTGTTTACAACATGGTTTGCTATACTTTAAGTCCACTGTTGAGACCGACTGCTCAGAAGATTCTTTTCAAATTATCACTGCACCTGCTCAACCAAAATCTCTGATGCAGATGTACAATGAGATTAAAGTTGTTTTCATGCCTTCTAATACAACACCCATTATGCAGCCCATGGATCAAGGGGTCATGTTGACTTTAAAGACTTATTACTTAAGAAATACATTTCATAATGCTATAGCTGCCATAGATATTGATTCTTCTGATGGATCTGAGCAAAGTAAATGGAAAACCTTCTGGAAAGGATTCACCATTATAGATGCGAATATAAACATTTGTGACTCATGGGAAGAGAGCAAAATATCAGCATTAACAGGAGTTTGGAAGAAGTTGATTCTTACTCTCATGGATGATTTTAATTTCAGGACTTCAGTGGAGGAAATAACTGCAGATGTGTTGGAAATAGCAAGAGAGCTAGAATGAGATATGGAGCCTGACGATGGGACTGGATTGCTATGATCTCATGATTAAATTGAATGGATGAAG
Organism: Callorhinus ursinus; assembly: GCF_003265705.2. Taxonomy (NCBI): domain Eukaryota; kingdom Metazoa; phylum Chordata; class Mammalia; order Carnivora; family Otariidae; genus Callorhinus; species Callorhinus ursinus. The sequence continues at coordinate 13,646,795 of NW_027397063.1, read as the reverse complement.
AGTTGCTTCCTGTGGGTGAACAAAGAAAGTGGCTTCTTGAGATGGAATCTGCTCCTGGTGAAGATGCTCTGAAGATTGTTGAAATGACAACAAAAGATTCAGAATATTACATAAACTAAGCTGATCAGGCAGTGGCAGGTTTTGAGAGTAACAACTCCAATTTTGAAAGAAGTTCTACTGTGGGTAAATGCTATCCAAAAGCATTGCACCTCCATAAAAATTATTAAAGAAAGTCAATTGATATAACAAACTTCACTGTTGTCTATTTTAAGAAGTTGTCACAGCTACCCCAACTTCAGCAACCATCACGCTCATCAGTCAACAGCCCTCAAAACTGAGACAAAATCAGCTCCACCAACGAAAAGGTTATCACTCACTGACCACTCAGAAAATGAGCTCAGATAATTTTCTAGCAATAAAGTATTTTGTAATTAAGGTACATACATTGTTTTGTTTCGTTTTTAGATAGAATGCTACAGCACACTTAATAGACTATAGTATAGTGTAAACATAAACTCTAAGTAGTAAACCAAAAAATTGGTTTACTGGTAAACCAAAAAATTCATTTGATTCACTTTACTGCAATATGCACTTTATTGTGGTGGTCTGGAACTACACCCACATCTCTGTGGTAGGCCTGTACTCCCTGCTCCCGTAACATGCGTAGCCTCCCCACTGTCAACATACACCCCAAAGTGATATATGTGTTACAACTGATAGGGGCGCCTGGGTGGCTCAGTCGGTTAACCGTCTGCCTTTGACTTGGGTCATGATCCGGGAGTCCCAGGATCAAGGCCCACCTTGAGATTCCGGCTCAGCGGGAAGTCTTCTCCCTCTCCCTCTGCTCCTCCCTCCTGTTTGTGAGCCCTCACTCTCTAATAAATAAATAAAATCTTAAAAAAAACAATAAACTTACATTCATGCACCATTGTCACCCCAAATCCATAGTTGACATTTTAGTTCACTCTTGGTGCTATACATTCAAAGAGTTTGAACAGATGTACAATAATATGTATCCATCCGTATGATACAACAACAAGTATATCACTGCCCTAAAAATCTGCTATGCTCTGCCTACCCAACCCTTCTTACCCTCTATATTTGTGTTATTTCAATCCGCTGTTTGTGGTAATTTGTCAGTAATAGAAAATGAATATAAGATGGTGATGATGATGGGGATGAGAAGGGCTATTAATATATGTAATATATTCTATTTGAAATCATTGTGAACTATGATTTTCCTTAATGACTTGATTCTTTTTTCATGTCATGACTCTCTTTTTGTCTGATGCTTTATAAAAAATTTGTAAAACATATTTTTCAATATTATTACATCTATGTTGTATTTACCAGAATATCCTCAATTATGTCTAATATGCAGAAGGTACCTTGCAACAGTTTTTATTGGTCATGGAGTTTTTGTTATTGTTCATTTTAAAGATTATCCAGAAATGGAGAAATAAATGGCTATCCATCTTCATAGCTATTAAGGTTATTAAAATTTATAACTTGAAGTTTCCTAAATTGCAACCCAAAAATATATACCTATTTACATTTTTTTTTACGAGGAGTGTATCACTGACAGCTGTTTCATATTTTAGTCAATTAATCTATGCATCAACTAATGTAATTAATTCTTTTTTAAACTTGGCCAATTTGGTAAATTAAGAAAAGCAACATTAAATGCATTGATGTTGTCCATTTATAACCTTGCTTATTGATTATTTGAAGACATTGTTTTCTAACTCTTTTGTAAATAGGTAATTCAACCACAGTGAAAAGACTAAACACTGTATTCAAGGCACTTTGTTTGAAACACAAAAAAATGTCATATAAAGATATGAACTACGAAGATGGCAAACAGGAACACGTCATGACTTACTACCTAAGTTACTGCATTCATAAGAAAATATGAAAGTAGAGAGAAAGTGAAGCAGAATGAAAAAGGTTTCAAATAAGTGGCATGTGAAAATGATACAGTTTTGGAGAAATGGTCTATATAATTTTAACTAGAGAAGACTGTGGGGGTGACAATATTCAGAAGTTTATATGAAATATTTAAGGTCAATATATTGAAAGTCCTGGGGAAATCATTCAACTTAACTACTGTCATTATGAATGTAACTCAAGCAATTTATTACTACTAAGATGTTTATCAGTAATTATATCAATAATTATTTCAATAATTTATAAATGTATATATTTTAATATTGAGAAATAAACTGAGTCTGAATTTGCAATAAAATGAATTGAAAATAAAAATTACTGAATTTATAGATGAAACTCATAATTAACTTCTTTTTAAGGTTTATTGATTTATTTGAGAGAGACGAAGAGACAGAAAGCAGGGGGAGGAGTAAAGCGAGAGGGAGAGAAGCAGACTCCATGCTGAGTGCAGAGCCTGATTGGGGGAGGGGGAGGTGCTCAATCCCAGGACTCTGAGATCATGATCTGAGCGGAAATCAAGAGTTGACTGCTTAACCAACTGAGTTACCCAGGTGCCCCAAACCTCATAATTAAGTAAAAACAGTTTAGGGAGCCTGGGTGGCTCAGTTGGTTAAGCGACTGCCTTCAGCTCAGGTCATGATCCTGGAGTCCCAGGATTGAGTCCTGCATCAGGCTCCCTGCTCAGCAGGGAGTCTGCTCCTCCCTCTGACTCCCCGCCTCGTGCTCTCTCTATCTATCTCATTCTCTCTCTCAAATAAATAAATAAAATCTTAAAAAAAATAAAAACAGTTTATATCCGTATCTACATGAAGGGCAAATATCCTTATATTTCAAATTGGGTCCTCCAAAATGGCAATATCGGTTTATAAAAAATCAATAACCAAATCCAAGAAAGAAAAACAGTTGATTTTAATAGTTTCAAAATATATATGGCATCATGTATAATTGAAAGATTGATAAGCTATAGTGTCTCTCATATTTTTATAGTAACTTTTTAAAAAGCTCATAGTGTCTGTTGTATTGACCACATATTTTTCTCTATATGCTTAATACATAGTTTGCTTAATACAAAGATGGAAACATTTACTTTATTTAACATTCTTCTCATGAACACACTCTTTGAAAACCATGATTATATAAGCCCCATTTTCACATAGTTACACGGAACCATAGGAATATATAAACAAAAAATAAAGCAATTGAGATATAGTCATTAATATAGTAAAGAAACTCTAATTCTGCTAACCTACAAATTTGTTCTACATTGTGGCTGACAAATGACATATAAAGACTATAGTTAATATTGTCATCTGTGGAGAGATTATTTAATTATGCTATCATCTACATTTTCACATGAATGAATTAAGAAAGATGTTATGGTCAAATGCACAGCATTTCCCATAAGTTGCATAGACAAGTAAATAAATCAAACAATTATTTCTTAATCACACTAGCAACCATGAATAGCTCAAGAAAAGCCAAGGTAGTAATCACCTCCTTTGGCTAGATATTTAATTTATCCTGGTGGCAGTATGAAATGGAAATCTCTGCAACGACTCTCTGTAAAATAGCATATAAAGTATGGCAGGAAATAGCCTATGATTAGTAGAATAAAGCAATAAGGAAAATTTAAAAGGTACAATTGAAATATTTAAGAAGAGCTATTGGTGATTAAATGTGTATAATATATTAGTGAAGCAAGTTCTTCCTGATGCTTTAAATGAAAATATTGCAATATAGTCAGTATGTATGCTTGATTTAACAATAAAATAGGATTAAAACTAACTCCACCCTTCAGGTATTTAACTTCCTTCAAAATCATGCTAGTAAGAATAATATTGAACAGAATCTAGTTGGGCAGGTTAACAGATATCTAGCACACTCTCCCTGTCACATAGTATTCTTGAAATGAAAAATTAAATATAAAAATATGGAAAAATCACAAGTGCATAGAATTTTTTTAACATTTAACAACTTTCATGTTTGAGGAATTTTTACTGTTAACAGTAAGGGTGGAGTCATATTTAAATACTATCCACAAGCTCACTATCCAATCGCAAAAGTAGAAAATGACCTTGGGGGAATTTGAGTTAAATCTTTACCATGGATTTTTGAGGATCTCATGCAAGACAGACTATAAGGGATCTGGGAGAACTAAAGCACCTTGCTTATCTAATAAACATTTAAATTTACTAATAAGACTGTGAGGTAGAAGTCAGTATCTGGTTGCAGTATTCAAACTAAGCAGGAAAAATTAAAAAGCATACATTATGGCTGAGGAAAGAAAGTGGAAATAAATAACTATGATCTAAACAAAATCTTTTTTTTTTTAAGATTTGATTTATTTATTTGACAGAGAGACAAAGCGAGAGAAGGCACACAACCAGGAAGAGTGGGAGAGGGAGAAGCAGGCTTCCCGCGGAGCAGGGAGCCCAATGCGGGGCTGGATCCCAGGACCCTGGGATCATGACCTTAGCCGAAGACAGATGCTTAATGACTGAGCCACCCATCTTATTTTGTGAAAATGTACTATGAAAGTTCCCTCCTCCAACTCCAAACTACTGAATTCCTAAATATAAAATAAATGCATTGAGCATATGACTTTTTCCTTAAATGAAACATACAGAGAAATTTTGACACTTTTAAGTAGTAATAGCTATAGGAGTTCTGTCTGACAGATCCCACATCTAATGTAAATGAATATAGGCTAATTGTGAATGCGCAGACTGCCTCAAAAGCAGTTACACAAAAGTTAACAAGTGTCAAAAAGTAAAAAAAAGTCATTAAAAGTGAAAACCACAATCAATTCATTGTTTAATTGAATAGTAATAAAAACTAGTTTCAAAAAATTCTGACCCATGCTTTTGATAGGATTTAGCTTTTTATGTATATATACATATTTATATATATGTATAATATATACATTTGAAATGAGAGCAAACATTTATGCAAAATAATGGAAGGAGTACACAGGTATGAAAAATGAAAACACACAACTTATATTTTCAAATTATGACAGAGGTAGTGAACAATAAACTCTCACTGCAGAACAGAACACTGAACTATTAATGATGGTGTCTGGTGTATGCAGTCACTCCTGGAAAGAGAAAGTATCAGACAGCCATTTAAAGCCTTGAGAATCCAGCTGCTGTCCTGGATCAGCAGCATCCATTTCCTCTAAGAACGACTTAGAAATGCAAAATCTTAGACCCTACACAACAGAATCAAAAGCTCCTTAAAAAAAAAAAAATCACTAGTGAGTCATGAAAATTAAAATAACCAAGCACCATATATTGTACACTTGAAACTAATGTAACATTGTGTCAACTGTACTCAAAAATTTTTTTGAAATAAAAATAAAATAACCAAGCACCTTCTTAAGACCAAAGATTTTATAGTCACAAGTTTACTGTCCAAAGTCTTTTGCAGCTTGTGAAGCCAGTGAATAGTATCTGTGAGATAATACAGATATGAAATGATGGATTTACTGGAAAAATTTCTATTGAATCTGTATAAAAATTGTTATACCTAGAAGCTCTTTTATACATAACCTAATTTATTCCACAAACTCATTAATTAACACAATTCTTTCCCATGCTTTCCTTAAATTTTTGCAACGTAGAACAAAACGGACCATCTTCTTCTGTCTTTAATAACTGCTACTTTACATTGTTTTTGTAATTATAAAGGAATTATCACTCTAAAAAGGGCTTCCAAGTTATTAAACATCCATATTCTTTTATGCCTTCATTTTTGGTTTTGACAGAATACAACATTCTGAAGGGTCTTTTTTATCTATGTTTTTATGTGATCAAATTTTGTCATTTTTTCTACTCCATTTGGAAATTTTCATAGAAATTTTTCATAGAAATCTGTTTTTTATTATGATTTTGTATTCTTTCTTCTCTTTTTAATTATTGTATTTTATTTTTATTTTTTATTAAGTTTTTTATTTTAATTCCTGTATAGTTAACATACAGTGTTATATTAGTTTCAGGTGCACAATATAGTAATAATTCAACAGTTTTCTACATCACTACTCAGTGCTCATCATGGTAAATATACTCTTGGTCCCTTTCACCTACATCACTCATCCCCCACCAACCTCCCCTCTGATATGCCTTATTTTATATGAGTACCCTCAGGGGTGCTTGGGTGTCTCAGTGGATTAAGCTTCTCAGGGTTCTGGGATTAAGCCCCACATAGGGTTCCTGGCTCAATGGGGAGTCTGCTTGTCCCTCTGCCCCTCCCCCCACTCGTGGTCTTTCTCTAATAAAATAATAAAATCTTTTTTAAAAAATTAAAAATATAAATGATTACCCTCAGTTAAATATTTTTTTCAACAAAACATTTTATTAGTTGAAGCATACTTCAGAATACATGGTTCCAAAAGATATAGATAAAACATTCCATCCAAGAAAAATAGAATACACATTTTCTTCAAGTACTCAAAGAAGAATCCCCTGGTTAAATCGTATAAAAAGGGACATAACAAATATTTCAAATTTAATAAGACTGAAATAATATCAAGTATATTCTCCAGCCACAATGGTACAAAACTAAAGATCAACAATAAAACAAAGCTGAGAAATCTACAATGTAAATATAAAATATTTAATATGTAAATATTAAACAGCACACTACCGCACAATGGACCAAAATAAAAAATCACACGGCAAATCAAAGTATGTCTCAAAACAAAAGAAAAAGAAAACACAATATTCCAAACCCTATGGGAAGTCTGTTTTCAATGCCTCCTAGTTATTTGTTTTGTTCTTGTTTTTACCCCGAGGTATTGGTGATTTGAAAACAAGCTCCTGGTATCAGTGACTTTTTTCATCTTGATTATACTTAAACTTGAAACTGTCTCCTTAGTAAAATAGAGTATCTTCTAAATAATCAATGTACTAAATAATTAAGTAGAAGATACTTTAAAACCTTATCACAATTTTAGAGGGAGACTAGAGTGAGATGCAGGACCAAATCAGTTTGTGAATTGAATTTGTGAATAATAAGAATTTGTGAATAATTGGTGAATTTGTGAATAATAAGAATTATATAAGTAAATACACTCTTTAAATTAAAAAAGATTTTTGAAAAATACTTTTTAAAACAGGTGAAACAGGTAATTATCAAATGCAACTAGATTTTCTAAATTCAGAATGCAACAGAGTTTTCTGAACAATTGTTCAGAATGTCGTTGACATTAGGTTGCAAAAAGAACCTGGACAGTGGATGGATTGACAGAAATTTGTATTTATTTAATACATGAATATGGAAAATTGAAAATCCAAACATTTTCAAACAAATAAAAGTAATTCTGTGGAATCATATGAAGTAGAATTTTAAGAATATAAACTACAATATTATTTAAAAACTTATTCTGCATCAAAAAGCAACTTAAAATCATGTGATACCATGTTACATAAACCTCAAGGTGTTATACTAACTAAAATAAGTCACATACAGAAAGACAAATAACCATATGATTTCTTTTATATGTGAAATATTGAATTTTTAAAAAATTTCATAGATACAGATAGCAGATTGGTGGTTGTCAGGAGCACTTGGTAGGGGTTACAGGAAATAGGTGAATGGTTTTGTTTTGTTTTGTTAGTTTACATAAATTGAATTAAAAAAGAATCATAGATAGTATATTGGCAAGAAATGATAAAATGGAAAAGTTCAGGCAATGAGGCTAAGACCATGAAATGCTATAGACATTTGGAGAGCAGTTTGTCATTATTTAGTGAACCTTAACTTCATAGTACTAATCCTAGGAGTATACTCCATAAAATTCTAGCATGGTCATGAAAAAGGACATATGTGAGAATCTTCATTACACTATTACGTGTGATCCTGAAGCCTTGCAAGAACATAAACTTCATCAGTTCTTGAAAGGACAGATAAAATGTGGCATGTGCACACCATATAATATTAGAGTTTTAAAAATAAATTAGTTTCTCACTTAGCAATTTTGCATGGTCTAAAGAAATGTTGAGTAAAATAAATGAGAAACTGAACAAATAGTTCAGGACAAGTCAATGTATATCAATTCTGCAAATAAAGACAAAATATAAATATATGTATTGCTTATAGATTTATCATTACATAAATATAGCAGATAGAGTATAAAAATAATTACATGCAAGTGGTTTCTATTGGGAGGAAAGAATAGGTGGAAATAAATGCATATTGAGAGTTATTGATTACAATGCTAAGAATTGATTTTTATTTGAGATAATTAAAATGGCATTATAATCTGACCTCATTGGAAACTGAATTTTATTTTGTTCTTTGGGAAAGATTTGGGGAGGGATGTGCAGGACACTACTTCTAAGTGACAAAACCAAATTTTTTTATAATGTCTGAATATGGCATATTGTTGGTGCCTTGGGTGAAGTGAATGTGAATGTCAAATCTTAAAGGAACATGAAGAAAATGAGTATTTGAACCCCTGCAGATGAATGCAAAGAAAGTTAAATATATTTGGAAATTTTACTAGCTATGAAAAGCGATTGGTATTGTAAAGCCTGCTGTTTTCTCTTAAAACATGGCAATAATGTGTAAATTAAATTGCAAAAGGAAGTGTATATTATAGAATAATATCCTAGTTGCTTTCCATGCAGAGGTAGAAAAATGGAAAATATATGATAATTATACAGCAAAAAGAATAAAAAATATTTAATCAGTTTAAAGCATTTAAAATTAGCCACTTGCAGAATAAAGAATTTTTACAAAAAAAAAAAGAAAAGCCAAATTAAAAGCAGTTGCATTCAAGATAATAGGGTTTGAAGAAAGATATACTGACCGACAGCAAAAATTTTAACAAAATTAAAGGATATGTTATTATTTATTAATAAATATATGTTTCTTGCAGGTTAGAAAGGAAAGAGATTATAATAACCAGTTTGGTGCTTTAAGGTTAATGAACTAAATGAACATATGGTGAAGTAGCTTCTCTTCATAAAATATATGTTGCAGGAATATATTCTTTGTGTGAAACATGCTAAATTGAAGATGATTTCTTCTGAGATACATTAAAATTTGATAACAAATTGTTTTAAAACTATCCTAAAAATGATATTCCTTGATATAAAATAATCTGAACCATATAAGTTATTAATATTTGATACCACAGTGCTACAGTTTGGTGCTGTGGTCTTAATTTTTAGGTAGCAGACTGAGAATTAAAGTGATTCAGTAAAATGGTCATTATCCTTGAGACAGTCTAATGAATAGATATAAAATTACAGAAAAGATCAATATATGATAAAGGCAAATTTCCCTAGGAACAATCTAGAGTGTATGTTATGTCCTTTGCTCTTGTCAGGTCAGAAATATGTCACCCTGACAATTGCCTGCTTAAGCACCGCGGACTCCTTCACATCAAACAGAAAGCTAGAATACCTCGTGTTCCCCTACCTGTTGCTACAGATGCTCACTCAGCTTTATCTTCCACTATGTTCAAGATGCTGTTCTTGAACACTGCCTCCAGAGAATGAAGGGACTGTTCTCTGCCCCATGGTTAGGGCACTACTGTCACACTGTACTTGAGGAATTCCAGTCTAGCTTCGCATGTTCTCCCTTTGACCCAGTTCTAGTTGCGAACCAGCCCAAGCATTTCATAGCTGCTTTGGGATACTGTTGATAAGACAGCCTTTAAAATAAAGTGTGCAAGGTTTGATGATGTACAAGTTGTGAGACTAGGGTCAAGCAGTTTATGGGGAAAAAAGGAAAAATAAAAGAGGTTGAGAAGAACAAAACTGCTTCATAGTACTGCTAAAATGTTGTTTGTATTATTTGCCTTCATATCTAAATGGACGTTTGTTTGGTGATGTAAAAATGAAGGGGGGAAATCAGAGGGGGAGACGAACCATGAGAGACTATGGACTCTGAGAAACAAACTGAGGGTTCTAGAGGGAAGGAGGGTGGGGGAATGGGTTAGCCTGGTGATGGGTATTAAAGAGGGCACGTATTGAATGGAGCACTGGGTGTTCTACGCAAACAATGAATCATGGAACACTACATCAAAAACTAATGATGTAATGTATGGTGATTAACATAACATAATAAAAAGAAAAAAAATAAAGCAACGGAAAGCAATACTGCTTTAGCCCAAAGTAAGGCAATCACAGCCCAGGAGTCATGATTTTCGATCCTAGATACTAACAGTAAAAAAAATTACAAAGCCAATTTCAGTAACTAATGTCTTTGATGAATTTTCTTAAATCTCAATGCTTTTTAATATTCCATGTAATGAGAAATAGATGTGAAACCTACATAATACCAATCTATGAGAATTGTAACAAGGAAAAGCACTTTTGAAAAAAAAGACGAACAGACAAACTATGATTATTCAGATGTGGGTCTTTGGCAAACAAGAACAACAAATTTGATGTCCATGATAAAATGTGAGCTTTCAAGTACAAATTAGTATTTTGAAAACTCTATCTGCGCTCTTAAGCTTGACATGTTCCCAACATTTAAAAATGTTCTGATGACATTAGTCATGAGTAATGAATGTGACCTTGATGTTGTTTAATGAAATATGTCAACATTTGGAAGATCTGTAGAATCATTAAAAAAGATACTTTTTCAATTATGAATGACTAATATTACAAAATCATACATAGACAAAATTTCAGAGTAATATCAATAGATTTTTAGGAAATAGTACAAAATGTTCTGTGATTTGGTTTTAGATTCTACATTGTAACTAACCCTTAAACTGTAACTAAAATTTTGGTATATAGTATTAAAATGGAATATTCACTATTACCTTAAAAAGCTGTTTATATACTCCTTCCATTTTCACTATCTTGTATTAGTGTATTTTTTCATATATTTCAAACAAATACCACACTGCAATATTTTGAATACATAAGATTATGAAAATCCAGATGGATTTTATTATGCCAGATATTTTATAGTGTTACAAAATGTTTAATAATGCTATACTTTAAATTTTCATCATAGAAAATATTTTCCTAAAAATAAAGAATTCATGTTAACACTGAGGTTATTTTTTAAAAATGTTTTTCAATTTCTATTTTAATTTTTAATATGGCATATATTGATATGCCTCACATAAACAAGGGCACTTTGGAGTCTTCAACTGTTAAGAGAATAAAGGGTCCTGAATCCAAAAGGTTGAGTACTTCTGATAAAATACTACCATGGTGGCTAAAATCACTTCACAGAATTGCCTCTTACTGAAGGGTTCTAGGCTGTTTCAGTAAGAAGATATATTTTCACATTTTAGGAGTAAGGTAGATTGTTTAATGGGCCTTGCCTTTCTGTGCACATCTTTACATCCTTTACAGTTAGGCCAGTTGGTGTGACAATAGAACATTGTTTAGAAATGGTATAAAAATCAGTTTGGGGAGAAGTAACATTTTATGGTATTAAATCTTTCCAACCTCGAGCCAGTTGCCATGCTATCCTTCATACATTTATTTTTGTAATACGTTTGTTTTAATAACATGTATTTTTCATTTTATTTATATTCAAGACTGTGAAGTTATTTTTGATTAGAGAAGATGTAATAATATTTCTATTATGATATTTAGGTGCATATTATCAGAATGGAAGGAAAAGTTGCTTTGGAATATTTATCTTTTATCTAATGAATCACTAAAATCCATTATTAGTTCTATTATTTTTAAAACTGGAATTGCTGAGGTGCCTGGGTATCTCAGTTGGTTAATCCCCCAACTCTTGATTTTGGCTCAGGTCATGATCTCAGAGTTATGAGATCAACCCCACATTGGGCTCCATGCTCAGTGCAGAGTCCACTTGAGATTCTCTCTCTCCCTCTGTCCCTCCCCCTCCCCCAGTCGCAGTTGCTTGCTCTCTCTAAAATAAATAAATAAAATCTTTAAAAAAAAGTTGGAATTGCTTATTCTTCCAATGTTAGAGGTGTTTTATTGAATTTTCTTATAGCCATTTCAATTTTATTGCATTTACCCCATTGACCATATTACCTTGATAACACTCATTAAAAATTGCAATAGCAGTTGTCCTTTATTTTATTTCTTTTTAATATTTTATTTATTTATTTGACAGAGAGAGAGACACACACAGTGAGAGAGAGAGCACAGGCAGGGGGAGTGGGAGAGGGAGAAGCAGGCTTCTTGAGGAGCAGGGAGCCCGATATAGGGCTCAATTCCAGGACCCAGGGATCATCACCAGAGTGGAAGGCAGACGCTTAACAACTGAGCCACCCAGGCGCCCTGTGGTTGTCCTTTAAATCTTAACTTTCATGGACATGTTTTAATATTTATATTTTGGTTATTAATTACTCATTTTTATTAAAAGATCTGGGAGTTCAGTTCACTTTATTCCTATCTTAAGAGTTGTATGGGAAATATCAACAGTTTTATAAAGCTATGGGTTGAAAGTCTTTAAATAAAATTGGACTGTTCAGGGCACCTGAGTGGCTCAGTTGGTTAAGCGACTGCCTTCGGCTCAGGTCATGATCCTGGAGTCCCGGGATCGAGTCCCACATCAGGTTCCCTGCTCAGCAGGGAGTCTGCTTCTCCCGATGACCCTCTTCCCTCTCGTGCTATCTCTCATTATCTTTCTCAAATAAATAAATAAAATCTTTAAAAAAAATTAGACTGTTCACTTCTTTAAAGCTAAGGTAAAAGGAGATATTTAATAATTTTTAAGTCTCTGCTATATTAATTCAACTCTAGCTGTGTTAGTTCGGACCATTTTTATTTTGATACATCCACCCCTTTTTGAGCCAAAAGCAATTTGAAATTAATATTTCTATTCTTTCATTTTGTTCACTATAATTTCAATGCTGGTTGTCTGGTACCTATAGTTGCCTTGCTTATTCTTTAAATTATATATTTTATCATTATGAAATTTCTCTTTAGATTGTTAAATTTTTTTCTAAAAATTCTACCTTATGTGATTAGAAATTATTCCTGTTTTTTTTTCAATTAACTTCATAACTTTTGCCCATAATTTTATATGAATACTTTCTTTACAATTTGGTTTAAGTCTGTATTTTACATGAATGGATTTGAGCTTTGCTTTTTAATGTGCTTAAAAAACTATTTTAATTTAGATTTTAATTAGAGAGAATTTAGTATCATGATGGATATGTTTTGATGCCTCAATACATTTAAAACGTGTAGAGGGTAATTGAGCAAGCAAAACAGAACAAAAGACACTTCAGATATAAATTTGAGTTTCTGAATTATTTTACTGAGAAGAATAAGTTTGGGGAGTAATAAGCCCAAGCCCTAAGGTGTAATTTTAAATGGGTAGCTAATAGGGAGAAAATGTCATTGGACATGAAAATTCAAGAAACTTAAGATTCAAGTAATTGTTTAGAATCAGACATGTTAACGCCTCCCAGGGTTGATGAAACAGTTTGTATAGAAACAAATACTGAGTCCACTTAAAAAAAGGGAAAGTACAGGTGAGAGATCCTGAGCATGTGAATGCAGTAAACCTGACAGTTTAAGCATAAACACCATTATTGTTTTGTGGATACACTTTACATTCTATCATGTTGTGTTTACAAACTTTAACTGTGTTTTTCACTTCAAAGAATTAGATGGGTTTAATTTACTGTTCCTGAAAATAACTCCACATTTAATGGAAAGATTATTTTATTTATAGTAATAATTATCCATGGTTTATCATAGCTTGGTCTGAAAAGGCACCTCGTCTAGGCATGTAACACTGGCCACTTCTGCTTAGGATGTTATCATGGCGGAACAATAGAAACACAGAAGGGAGAAGTCTGGGAATTTTACTGCTAACCATATGCCATTTCTTGAACTATCACTTCCCCCAATTGTCCAAATCAGATAAAGAACTCCTGTCCTAGAAAAAGGGAGAGAAATCTGAGGCAAAAAAAGAAGCAAGAAGATGGCCATTAGTGAGAATCTTTGAGCAGAAGACCTTCCCCCTGACTACAAAGTCAGCCTCGAGGAAAATGATGTGAGAGCACCAGGCGAATTTGGGGAAACGAATAGAAAAAAGGTCAACATCATGGTTCCCCTGAGGAGCCTTAGTGTGGCACATAGTCTGTAACCACAGGATGACAAAGTGAAAAAATAGAGTCCATTTTAGGGAATAAAAGAAGTGGAGTGATCCTTAAATTCTTCCATAAGTTTAAAGAAAAGGTCGAGGGAGAGTGAAGCTTCCCAGGCCCTGTAAATTTCCTGAAAGCTAGCTGAGTATACTGCCTGAAGAGGCCTTTTACGTTTAGGTGATGGGAAGCTTCTGTTGAAATTGTTTTAACCATTTATTCAGCTATCCATTCCAGTAGTAGGTTCTATAATGGTTACCGACATGGACCTATAATGGTACCTGAGAAAGAGCAGAACACGTTAATATCTCATTAATAGTCACTTCAGGACACATCAAGTCACAGGGGTAGGCAATTCCTCTCCAATGGTGCCACATGATTTGGAAAACCTTCAGTGTTCAAAATCAATCTTACAAAGAAGTTAAGGAAAAATGTTTAAATTGGCTGAGTTTTCTGGAGATTTGATAATTACATTTTCTTCTTCTTGGTATAATTAATGTTCATTAATGTGAAGTACAGAAAGATAACTTTCCTTTCCATGCATGTCTGATGTTTTATTTCTGCAGTATTATACTCACTAACCTGGCATTTTCCTTTTGTCTATTAAAAACCTGCGCTTTAGGGGCGCCTGGGTGGCTCAGTCATTAAGCGTCTGCCTTCGGCTCAGGTCATGATCCCAACGTCCTGGATTCAATCCCCGTATCGGGCTCCCTGCTCGGTGGGAAGCCTGCTTCTCCCTCTCCCACGCCCCCTGCTTGTGTTCCCTCTATCACTGTGTCTCTCTCTGTTAAATAAATAAAATCTTTTAAAAAATAAAAAAATAAAAAATAAAAAATAAAAACCTGTGCTTTAAAAGTAAATGGTTATTTGTGTAAGAGGAAAATATTAATAACAAATTTATTTTCAGCATCATTTATGAAGAAATAGTGTATTGTTTTATAATATTTAATTACCTAAAACACTCTTACTATTAAAATACATTTTCAATTGCTGAATACAAATGTTTTATCATATTATGTGTCATAATATGTGTCATAAAATCACTTTACCAAAGATACAAATCTACTTTTGAACAATTCCACATGACATATTAGGCAAATACTTTTTAACCTCAGGGCTACAAGTTTTCATATTACTTTTTTCTGTGTTTCACTCTGTTTTGATTTTCTTATGCCATGGGCAAATAAAACATTTGCTATTCATATTTGTTTTCACTTTTATTATGTCTCTTTTGAAATGACTCAAAGGTTTAATATATTGAACTATCATGTTCTAAAATGAATCTAAACAATTAGAATGTTGTGAAGGAAAATTTGTTTTATGTAATATATGTTTAAATAATCAAGGCAGATTTATTTTATGCTGATTTGTCATAAAAGTTCAATAAGAACAGTATATATCTGTCATGGAACCCCTTCATAATTTTGAACTTGAGTTATTTAACTTAAAACAGTCAATAATCCATATTTAAATTTAAATATCACCGATTAATAAGTCAATTTATTAATTAAAAGTTAGGGATAATTCCCATATTAGCTGGCTAAGGCCACCATAACAGAGTGGCATAAACTGGGTGGCTTCAAAGACAGAAATTGCCTCACAGTTCTAGAGGTTAGAATTCTAAGATCAGGGTGACTACAGGGCTCACTCTTTATTTTTTTAAGATTTTATTTATTTATTTGACAGAGAGAGAGACAGCGAGAGCAGGAACACAAACAGGGGGAGCAGGACAGGGAGAAGCAGGCTTCCCATGCAGCAGGAAGCCCCATGTGGGACTCAATCCCAGGACCCTGGGATCATGACCTGAGCCGAAGGCAGCCGCTTAACGACTGAGCCACCCAGGCGCCCAGGGCTCACTCTTTCTGAAGACTGATATATATCTCTATTCCAGCTTCTGGTGGTTTGTTTGCTGGCAGTTTTTGGCATTTTTTTTAAGTTTATGGCAACATCACTTTAATCTTCACAGGACATTCTCCCTGTGATTCTTCCTATGTCCCAAATTCTGCTTTTCAAAAGGACAGAGACATACATGATTAGGGTCTACGCTAATTACCTCATTTTAACTTGAGCATCTGCAAAGACTCTTTTTCCATAAAAGTTCGTATTCACATGTCCTGGGTGTTAGGACTTCAGCATCTTTTGGGGGACACAATTCAATGCATTATAGTTCTTTTTCTTTTTTTATTTTAAAGATTTTATTTATTTGAGAGAGAGAGAATGAGAGAGAGAGAGAGAGAGCACATGAGAAAGGGGAGGGTCAGAGGGAGAAACAGATTCCCTGCTGAGTAGGGAGTCCAATGTGGGACTCAATCCTGGGACCCCAGGATCATGACCTGAGCCGAGGGCAGTTGCTTAACCAACTGAGCCACCCAATGGCCCCATTATAGTTCTTTATCAAATAAAGTGTGCTTCAGGTATTAATACCAGATCTCCAAAGTTTAACCCACTCTAACTTTTCCCCATTCCCTCCAGTTACTGGTTGATTTTCAGATTATGATTGGGGTAAAGAAAAGTTTTCTTACTTCTTCAACCTAATTCGATATCAAATCCTAGTTTCCTATCAAGTATTACTTTGGGAATTTTAACACAAGTCTGGAAGTTGTATTTCCCCATTTCCTCAATTTCTGTTCTTTTAGGAGGCTGATAAAGAAGGGGTGCAACTAAAAGGTACTTATTGTTGTGGTCCCGGAAAAAAAAGGATCCAATAATATGATTCTCCATAATGACCTTCAAAATGAAAGAGATTTCATTTTGAAATGCCTAAGCATGGCCCATTACCTGGAAATAACTTCAAATTTTGTTGGTTAACTATGGAATTATTCCCAACTGACATCAAAAAAAAAAAAAAAATCATCAATGCAAAATGTATTTCCTATGCCAAATTTAGAGGCAGGGGGCATTGCAGTGATATTATCTGTCTTGTTAAGACATACTTCCCAAGGACAGCATGAGGGACTGATTGCAATCAAGTACGTAGTATTAGTACTTAGGTATCTGACATTTCATTAGAGGACACACAAGCCTATTGGAACCATAGCAGTAACGCTTGAGCACACAATTGAGCTTTGCAGTGATGAGTGGGAACAAGGAATGAGAAACTAAATCATCCTATCCGTTTTCTCTACCTCCTCCTGAATGAAAAGACTTTTCTAAAATCCTAGGTGTCAAGAATGGTTAATTAGCATAAACCAAATGTTGAAATAAGGAGGCCTAGAATAGACTACCCATAATAATGGAGCAGTCATGACTCTCTTTTGCTCTTTTTAACTTTGTTTTAATCCCTATTTGATGTTATGAGTATGACCAAATACTGTAAAATCTGAGCCCAACAAATGATAGATTACTGCTGAGGAGACCTAGTGAATTTAAGGATTTCAGCTCTGGGTTCCTATTTGGTTCCTGGACTGAGAAAATACTATGACACACTCCCCCATGTCTGGCAGCTATTTTCCATGAAATATCTTATGTGACCTTAATTTCAATCATACAGGTATGTTCTGGACCAAAATTGCTAGATGATGCTAACTTAGAATCTGTGAAGAAACTTGTACCTGTCAAGGCTTTCTTAGATAAGGAAAGCTTTTGATTTGAAGATTTTGAAAATCAATCATGTTAGAACTGTGGCTGAGGATTGACCTGGTGTTATACAGATGGTAGAGAATTGGACTGTTGCAGGCAGTAGAATATAGTTAAGGAAGCACTTGATGTGCTCAGTACAAGAGTAGTTGAGTAACATTAAGGGAGGAGAGTGTTTCAGAGGTTTGGAGTCACAGAGGAAATTAGTGGCTAAGTAATGATTTGCCTTGATTGCATGTGTTTTAAAAAACTCAGTAGTTTATTCAAATTCAGGTCTGGGAGGCAGAGAATCAATTAGGGGATGGGTGAAGGACGAGAAGAAAAAAAAAACATGATTCTACATAAACTATAGAAGTAAAACAGGGGTAGAAATATGATATTCAATAGATACCTAAGAGACAAGATAATATACGGGTTAGAACTAAAAGCACTGGAATATAATAGACCTAGGTTCAAATTTCATCATTATCAGTTCCCTCACTCTCTCCCTTCCTTCCCTGTCTCTCTCTCCCTTTTTTTTTTTTTTTTTAAGATTTATTTACTCATTTGAGAGAGAGAAAGAGGGAGTGGGGGAGTGGAGAGCGTTGCACACGTGGGGGAGGGCCAGAGGGAGACTCTTTTCAAGCAGACTCCCCACTGAGCCCAGAGCCTGACATGGGACTCAATCCCACATGATCCTATGAGATCATGACCTGAGCGGGAACTACGGTCCTATGTTCAACCAACTGAGCCACCCAGGAGCCCCTCCTCTCTTTCTCTTTTAAACAAATCCCAATGAATGTAAAAGAACTTAAATCATACAGTGTATATCTTTTAATACAAAGGAATTAAATTGGAAATCTATAAAAAAGAAATAAGAAAATGCCACAAGGATGTGAAAATTTAACATCTTCACGCATGTTCACCCATGTTACCTATTCATCACTAAAATATATGTGAATGCCTAATATTAAAAAAAAAAAAGCCCACAAGTATATATTAAAGCTGAGGTGTGAACCATGGAGGTCTGTTTCTAATGGGTGATATTTTGGTCATTAGACCCTCCAGGAAACAATGGTCAATTAGGAGGTACTGTGAAAGACAGACGTATCCGATTTGTGATGTAATCCTCAGTTTTGAACGAATAAGAGCAAAAGTTATTTTTAGAGTGCCGAGTGCTTTCCCTTTAACTTTTTTATGATTGTCATGTATTTCCCATAAGTTAGAGGAAATACACTTAGTCTCATTTGATACCGAGACAGAAATGACATCATGTATGCCCCCCAACAGCTACTTCACAGAAGTGAATAACTAATGTTTATTTATGAATCTAATGCTATCCCTCTTGAACCACATTGCCTCAAAACTCACACCAGTTGCTGTTTGGCTTTAAGCACAAAGGTAAAAGATCTCTACGTTTTTTCTTTCTTATTCATAACTTTTATATGACTCCATAGCTCTAAACCCAAAGCTATCTTTCCCATCTTGCTAATTTAGGGTGTATTTTAGAGCTATAGTGCTCAGTGGGGAGCCTGCTTCTCCCTCTCCCTTTACCTGCTACTCTGCCTGCTTGTGCTCTCTCTCTCTGTCAAATAAATAATACAAAATCTTTAAAAAAATAAATAAAATAAATTAAATTACAAGCATCAGAGTATGCAACCATCTTTGATCTTTGCAGCAGTATACCAATGAAATTAATAAATTTAACCTGGATATTCCCCAAAAAATTCTTACAAATAATTATAATTGAGTTCATTTTGCCAGCATTAATTCACATTGTTTTCTTTGATCAGTAATTACCACATGTTATTTGTTTTACAGATGTCAGGCTTAATGTTAAAACTAGATGTAGTGTAACTTTATCTTTTGTTACTGATTTGGAAAATGATCAACTATAGAATGTGAAGACAAAATAGTCTTGAGAAAAATAAATGTGAGTTAAAAAGAGGCAGTGATAACCCAAGAAAGATCTGAGCACTGGATGTGTTATAAGAGCAAATACCATAGGAAGGAAAGTGTGAGGTTTTCTTTTCTTTCCTAAATAAAATGTTTATTTTCACTTCTGTATTTTTGCCTTGATTTTTAAAGCTAGCCAAATGGAATTATGAATAATTTTGTGATTTCTATGTTTCCTTTACTTAACATTTTTAGAAATATATTTCTATTTCCAGACTTTAAAAAAATCTTTTAATAAAATAGTTGTGTATTTTATTTTTGTAAATAAATTTTGTAGTTTGAGGATTATGTTTTATAAAAATATATTGAAAATTTATGGTCACATTTAATAAATTAAGAATTAATTTTCAGCAATAATTTTCTAACTTTTCTCAGCTAAGTTCACTTATTTGAAAACAACATATATTGCATATCAGGCTTTATGACACAATTTAGTTTCTTGAATACTTTCATGCTTATCACAAAGCTGTGA